>NW_013667969.1:13228-18572 GCF_000517525.1 Limulus polyphemus | reverse complement strand
TTAACAAAATCTGCCTACAAGAAAATCTGTCACCAATATATATAACCAGTGCAATGAAATGAAAAGATAACAAATAAGTAGGATCACGTGAAACCTGACTATTAGAGCCGTGAATTTCTACAGGACTATATAAGCTTCGTATGAACGACATTTTGTATAGGTTCGGTGAAACCTGACTATTAGAGCCGTGAATTTCTACAGGACTATATAAGCTTCGTATGAACGACATTTTGTATAGGTTCGGATTCTTATTTACAGTCAAGAAGTTTAGGAACTATTTAAATCACTTCCCTAAAATAAAATAATCGAATTAGATCACACTCTCTTCAGTAGAATGATCTGGAAAAAGTGATATTATCTTTAAAAAGACGGATATTTTTAAACGTAACTGCTATGTTTCTAGTTTATACAGAAATATTTTTCCACTTTTGTTTTCTGTTAAACGTAAACAAATTGTCTTAACAAAGACTGGGGTATAAGAGGAGGCGTTGGTTACCACGGACAACAAAGATGTAATGCTATAGCAACAAACGTGTTTTTACACAACACTTGATATGTTTATAGCACTGCAGTGGACAGAATGTTGATAATTCATTCTCCAGCTTTGCACTAGGAAAACAACTCGGGCAGGTTCTTAAGGCGGTATACAGATAAATAATTATCAAAGGAAAAAAAAAATCAGTTATTATTGTAACTCTCGTTAGCTTCTTAAGCTGTCATTGATAATAATCCATAAATTTGTATGATTTACACCCAAAAACCTGTGTGTCACAATCAAGTTTATCGGTATACAGGTTTTAATTATTCCTCGTCACTATCCTACGTGGTTTAGAGAGAGAATTTTTCCAGTGACATCCTTTCCTGGGGAGACGAGGGTTACTTTTATTCGTTTTTCCTATCATCGTTTTATGGCCGGAGTCACGAGTGTGTTACCTTATATATATAGAGGTATGCGATAAATAGTTGATTTCAAGGTAGTTTAAAAATAAAGAGACGACAGTTATAAGCTCTTAAAACCTCTTTATATGGCCATCCGTAGTTTCTAGCTATTTAAACAAGTTAAGTGTGTATATTTATGTTTTCTTCTGTAAGAACGACTCTTTGTTTTATTGTCGTTCTCAGTTGTCAATGTTTGTAGTCAAAAAAAGGCCTGTTTATCCTTCCTTTGTTATTCGTTATCTGTTACCTTGAAAGTTGATCTGTGATAAATAGTATTTCCAGCGTCTAATGATTTAATTGTTCTTAAAATTATAATTGGCTTATATTGATTTAGTTGTTATTAAAATGATAATTGGCTTATATTGATTTAGTTGTTATTAAAATGATAATTGGCTTATATTGATTTAGTTGTTATTAAAATGATAATTGGCTTATATTGATTTAGTTGTTATTAAAATGATAATTGGCTTATATTGATTTAGTTGTTATTAAAATGATAATTGGCTTATATTGATTTAGTTGTTCTTAAAATGATAATTGGCTTAAATGTAACAACTCGAAGAAAGATTAACACAATTTAGCATTTTCTCTGTGTCTTCAAAAACGAATATTCTCAGGGCTATTAACCTTTCTTTAAAATAGTTTTTAACTGATCTTAAAACCGATTAGTTGGACATGAATATTAAATAGTTTTTTTAATTTCTTGAGTAGTTCGGGTGGATGTTTGAACAGTAGTTTGTTTTTCTGTCACGAACATAAAAGATCACTTCAAAACTTTTTCAAACGGTTTTGTTGTCTTCGTCCTTTCTCACAGTCAGAACGACCAGAATGGGCTTTTGGGAAGAAGAAAGAAGAGAAAGTGGGAGGAGAAGGTGAGGAAGAAGAGTGATTCAGACGTCCCGAAACTCTTAGTCATAAGAAATCTTCATCTTTCAGATGTTAATACACTGTGAATAGAAAGTGATCAGTAAGGATTCGTAATTCAACAGGTGTTCTAAAAACGTTGTAATAAAAAGAACCAAAGCTTTATTCAAGACGTAATTGTTCTCCACAAAGCAATATTAATTATCTCAACCAAAAATTAACGATTTTTTTTTATTTCTCGTCTACTGAACTGGTTACATTCTGAGTAAACGTCTTAGAAATAAATACTTTATGTTTGCCAGAAATCTGAGTCCACTCTGAAATTCGGATTACTTCTTTAATTTTTATAAAATAATTTAAGTATCAACGAAAACACAAAACTAGAAGAACGAAGTTTTTTTTTTCACTTGATGATTATTAGATGTATATTTAACGGAGAGAGAAAGACGGACATATCACATTTTATTATGCAAACGAACTGTGGCTTTAGGTTACTAATGGTTCTGGACCTGAGTTTCGCGCATCATGACAGTCCTCAAACTTATAAAAACTGGAGAGTTTATACCTTCAATAATGTGTCAACAGCTGAAAGTGGGAGCGGGCTGAGGAACATCACGTCTCGAACCCCGGACTATTAAATCCGCAGCTCGACATACCAATCAAATGGCTATGTCCGACCCATTTAGGGTTAAATATATTGCTGTGAAATGAAAGAAAAATCCGAACATTATCAAAAACATACTAGAAAAAAAAAAAAGAGTTCAACTTCTTGACAATACAAGAGTACATTGTCACTCCCCCTCCCAGTGACTCAGCAGTAAGTCTGCGTGCTTACAAAGTTAAAAATCGGGTTTCGATACCCGTGATGAGCACAGCACAGATAGCCAATTGTGTAGTTTCAATGATTAACAACAACAACAAACAAACATTGCTATTTTAGTGGTTATTGGTTTCACATAGTTATTACTATGTATACCACATCCAAATCTAACGAGGGCAAAATTAAGTTTCAAGCTATAAATTCCATTTTTTATAAGAAGCCAAAACAAACCGACGATATGAATCCGGTATCCTCATAGCAAGATAAGGCTTAACTAAATCTTTGTCAGATCTAACGAGGGCAATTAGGTTTCAAGCTATAAACCCGTTTCGAAGAAGCCAAAACACAACCGACGATATGAATCCGGTATCCTCATAGCAAGATAAGGCTTAACTAAATCTTTGTCACTTTAGATAACTACCTTATACGAATAACACTAACTGATCTTCAGAGGGGATTGTTTCATTAATGTTTACATGGACGTTTTTCATTAATTACACGTCAGTTATGGAATTTTCAGATTAAATAATTTTACTGTTACATCTTAATATTCAGAATTAATGGTTCAAGTGTGATGTTGTGCCCAAATTTATTATATGAGGGTTCCAAGTTCGCGTTCCATTGCCGCAAAAACTTGTTCTACATTTTGAAGCCATAAGTGCACTACAAAAACGATTATTGTGCCAGATAAGACAGAAACGTCATTAAAGTACTAATGAACAATAAATAATTTATCGTGACGCATTTATTGCAATTTTGTGGTTACTAGGTGCAAAGTATGAAATGAGATAAGCCAAAGCTTGAATACATCGGAGTATTATTAAGGCGCCTTCCAGTGGCACAGCAGCATGTCTGCGGATTTACAACACTAGAAACCGGATTTCGATACCCGTGGTGGGCAGAGCACAGATAGCCCTTTGTGTAGCTTTGTGCTTAACTACAAACAAACAATTATTAAGGCATGATACTCTAACTTAAGCCTCACCACCTCAGTTGTAGAAAATGTGATGATTTGGAAGATAGGGTGACATCTAGTGGCGACGTTGAGCATATATAACATGTTGAGATGATAATCGCAAAGGGAAAATTTTTTTGGTTTTCTTATAGAATAAACAAACGCATTATACCTATAAACATGTTCTCATGAAGCGTGTATCTAAAATGTGATGATTTGGAAGGTAGGGGTGACATCTAGTGGCGACGTTGAGCGTGTATCTAAAGTACAGTATGAAAGAAATATTTCCCTTAATGTCAATTAATTGTTATTTTTTCCAGAATTTTTGTGAGAACCTACACAAAGGGCTGTCTGCATACAGCCCTCCCTAATTTTGAATTGATAGATTATAGGAAATGCGGCTATTTAACAGCAACCACCGCCAATTCTTGGTCTATTCTGATTTGACTGATTAGTTTGATTTGACCTTCACGCGTATATTACATCAACAGCCCCAAAGTGCAAACCTATATTGTACCTACAGCCCCAAAGTGCAACCTTATATTGCACCAACAGCCACAAAGTGCAACCTTATATTGCACCAACAGCCACAAAGTGCAAACTTATGTTGCACCAACAGCCACAAAGTGCAACCTTATATTGCACCAACAGCCACAAAGTGCAAAGTTATGTTGCACCAACAGCCAAAGTGCAAACTTATGTTGCACCAACAGCCACAAAGTGCAACCTTATGTTGCACCAACAGCCACAAAGTGCAACCTTATGTTGCACCAACAGCCACAAAGTGCAACCTTATATTGTACCAACAGCCACAAAGTGCAAAACGCGTTTTTTTTTTTTCAGCAACGGAATGATAACCGTTAATTCCAAGATTCACATCATGGGCACTCTAATCCCTAAGCCACACCCGACCCTTCATAAACGAGAATGTAATGAGTTCATATGATTTATTTCATCGTTGGTGTCACTGCTGCCAATGTCGTTATTTTCATTGTAAAAAAAACACTACATTTATGATGTACATTATTTATGATCAATGAAAGAAAGATCCCGGCCAGGTACCAGGTGGTGCTGCTCCTCAGAAATTAGGTTTCCAAACGTCTATTGCAGCTGTGATTGGTATCGCTCTGATATGGTTACTGTCACTTTCAAGTGGAATTTTTATGTCTCTGATTACATCTCACTAACCTGGAAATTTTATTTTCTACTTTATAAATTATATTACCCGAAAAGAAAAAAAAAATATCACGTTTATATGAAAAAACAGGTCTGAGTGAAGAGCGAAATTCGTATTTCAATTTACAAATCAAACGATAAAAGTTAAAGTAAAAACAATTCCGAAGTTTCTTGTTGACTGATGTTTGGCATAAAACAATCATGTAACAATACATTCAAGTTTCGTTGTGTAAAGACTCGGTAAACATTAAAAACACGGCAATAACCATAAAACATCTTTAATACGGACGTTTCGGAATTTCTGTAAATTTTATCATAAGTGTTAAAATCTCAAAAAAAAAAAGAGTTAGTTCACAATATTCGAACTATAAAAAACAACGTTAGCATTGAGCGAGTTTTCGTATTCAGTTGGAAGTTTAGAAAGAACAGATTTAAGTTGTAAGTACTCTGACACAGCGGTATGGATATGATTTGTTTCGTACTTTTGAAAAGCTTCATCTCAAACTTTGGAAGGTCTCGACTGACGTTCAGTTTTTAACAACATTTAAAAACAGTACATTACACTGCAGTTTACCTTTTGTTCCTGAAAC
>NW_013667969.1:7775-12253 GCF_000517525.1 Limulus polyphemus | reverse complement strand
TGTCATGTTAAACTTATATTAAAGTTTTTCTTCATTGCCCATTCAAGCCGTCTCCAAGCATTATTAGTCTCAAAGTGGGTTTCTCGTCATCGAATGTGTTTATACTTATTATTAAGCTTTTCTCTACAAGTTTCTCTTAACAATGTTATATATTAAACACGTGTATGCCGCACGTTTATCGTACATTCAGTTATGCTGTTTCCCTATAAATATGATGTTCTTTCGACTGAACACGAAAACTCGCTCAACGCTAATGTTGTTTTTTGTAGTTAAAATATTATGAACTAACTATGTTTTTGAGATTTTTACGCAGTTGATGGAATTTGAGGAAGTTCCGAAACGTCCGTATTAAAGATGTTTTGCCGTGTATTTAATATTTATTATAAAACTTTGTTTTCTACCTGATGGATCGAGAAACATTGTTCAAAAAGGATTCATTCTTTAAGTACAAAGCATTGTTAAAATCAGTAACAATGCTTTGTAATTAAATAATGAAGAAATCAGTAACAATGCTTTGTAATTAAATAATGAAGAAATCAGTAACAATGCTTTGTAATTAAATAATGAATAAATCAGTAACAATGCTTTGTACTTAAATAATGAAGAAATCAGTAACAATGCTTTGTAATTAAATAATGAATAAATCAGTGACAATGCTTTGTAATTAAATGATGAATAAATCAGTAACAATGCTTTGTAATTAAAGAATGAAGAAATCATATCGTAAGACGAAAAATGTGAACAAAAAAAAACGAAAATTTATGATAAACAAAAATAACCAGGCGAATAAAAAATTAGAAAAAAAAACAACATAGTTCGATAAGGCAAAAATAGTAAATCCTGTGAACAGTTTTGAGAACTAAAAATATAAAAAAAGTGATACGAAACTGTCATCCTGAGATTTGCCACGTATGAAAGAAAAGTAAGATTTGAATAGGAACACGCGTCTATCGAACCTAGATTTTAAGTGTTGTATGTCGGAAAACTTACTGCTGATCTACCGGGGGGGGGGTGTCTTACCACATGTATATGTTTTATATATTACATTTGTGTTCATTGCTAGTACATGTGTTTTCTACTTTCAATCAAGAAATAAGTAAGAATAAGTTATGCACAAAGTTACTTGTTTAATTCTATTAAACACAGCTAAAGGAATAAATTCTGAGAATACATACTTGTATTGAGAACACTGATTTTTTTGTTATTTATTCAAATTTGATCAATAGCAAAAAAAAAAAAATTTAAACATTATTTACTAGTTTAAACTTACTGCGAACTGATTTAGAATATTAGCCGAGTCTATATGATATGGACAATCTATGGTTTGAATTTCTTGTACACTGTAGCAAGCAAAACATTTTACAATATAACATTTAAAATCAATAACTATCATGCTGTTCTTAATAGCTGAAACGAAGTCAAACAAAAAGAAGATACATAAATGAAACAAATGCCTTTTTTATTAAGATTAGTTGAACTACTCGACTTAACTCTGTAAACATCCCCTAGGTGTCGCCAAAGTCTACAATTGTGTAAACTACACAGACGTCTAGTATAATTTTCTATGTTTTTCATTATTACATAATTTTTTTATTCGGATTTCCATAAACATTGTTGATATAACATACAATATCTTTCTTCATATAAATAAAAAATATTAAATTTTCAGCTGCATAAATTTGCCCCTAGATGGCTCCGCGGTAAGCCTGCTGGATTATAGCGCTAAAAATCGGGTTTCGATAACTGCCAGTTGTGTAGTTTTAAATTCGATGACGAGGAACCCACTTTGAGACAAATAATGGCTGGAGACGGCTTGAATGGGTAATGAAGAAAAACTTTAATATAAGTTTAACATAACAGCAAGTGTACAACGTTTCGGCAAGGTGATGATGACAAAACCTTGTCGAAACGTTGTACATTTGCTGTTATGTTAAACTTATATTAAAGTTTTTCTTCATTACTCATTCAAGCCGTCTCCAGCCATTAGTTGTGTAGTTTTGTTCTTATCGAGAAAAAAGAAGAAGCAGAAATGTAGTGTGTTTGCAGTTACACACAGCTGCGATATCCAGTTGTGTAAAATTACTGACATAAATCCAGATGGCAATATAAGCTCATTATATGAGTCTACGAGTTATACAGATGCAACGCTTTAATCTATAATTCTGTGACGAATATGCAAGTGTAACGTTATACACATACACTTTCTCTCTCTTCCAGTAACAAGAAAACAAAATCAACTACAGTTACTTTTCTCCACGAACTTCCAGCAAGAAAATGTTGAAACTGAATAATTAAGATGGTTACAAAAACTCAACTTTGTAATATTGTTATCTAACGGTTCTGTTGATTTGTTTGTTTGTTTTTTAATTTCGCGCAAAGCTACACGAGGGCTATCTGCGCTAGCCGTCCCTAATTTAGCAGCTAGAGGGAAGGCAGCTAGTCATCACCACCCACCGCCAACTCTTGGGCTACTCTTTTACCAACGAATAGTGGGATTGACCATCACATTATAACGCCCCCACGGCTGAAAGGGCGAGCATGTTTGGTGGGGCTGGGATTCGAACCCGCGACCCTCTGATTGCGAGTCGAGCACCCTAACCACCTGGCCATGCCGGGCAGGTTCTGTTGATGAAACCTCGTTTTAGTTGATTTAGGCCTAAAATTAAAAACAAAACATTTGATGCGGTGTTATCCGCCGTGAAGATTTAAGACTAACCAGAACTTAAATCATACAAAGATATTAGATTGTTTGTTTCTAATTAAGCACAAAGCTACACAATGGGTTATCTGTGCTCTGCCCACCACGGGTATCGAAACCCGGATTCTAGCGATGTAAGTCCGCAGATATACCGCTGTGCCACTGGGGGGGGCAGATATTAGATACCTGTAAGTTTTTCACTCGTTTATGGAAAATTAAATTATGCCATAAACTAAATCTATCGTTTGTTTTAGTCTTTCCCATGTTATAAACCTGTTTCGTAGAATATCACACGAACAAGCAAAAGATGTAAACTAGGCCCTATTTGTAATTACTTCAGTTTTTAATGGATTTATCCTACTAATTTTGTAAATAAACAGAACGTTGTCATCTTTATCAAATGACAGAATCCATATAACTCTTGCCTCCTAGTGGCTCAGCGGTAAGTCTTCAGGTTTATAACGATAAAAACAGGGTTTCGATACCCGTGGTAGGCTCAGCACAGATAGCCCATTGCGTAGCTTTGTGCTTAATTATAAGTAAACATGTTGGTCTTAGGTACCAACTGGTAGACTTTAAGTATTAACTAGGGGTTCGTATCTCATCATAGTAGTCGATATGATACGTATCTAGATACAGAAGTTTTACCAACGGTTTGTTACAAAGTTTGACAGTAATTTATTATCTATATTACTGTCAGAATTTAAAATATAATTATTCTCGTCAATTGTCAAAATAAAAGGCTTTTAATTATATTTCTTGATAGTATAAATATATACTATGTTGTTGTTGGGCTTAGGATTCTTCTACAGCAGGTGTCTGTAACTTGTTAGCAATAAATTCAACGATGAATGAACATCACACACTTCACTTGTTTTCAGAATGATATATATATTCAGCACAAGTTAACGTATGTACAATACATTCTTCCCATTATATATATTATGGGCATATAAATACTGTATATTTAGTTGTCTCCTTCTTGTCAATTATCCACTTAGGCCTATTCAATTACTTTAGAATTTCAGTTGACAAGCCGAACTATCTTCTGTATTGCTATCGCACTAGTATTCTGTGTGTGATTCACTTACAATTGTGGTTCGAGTTACCGTAACTGTTTGGTCTTCTTTCTTCTGAAAACCCTCTGTTCCTTTTGTCAAAGTGTATCCAGGCAGATTCAATTACTTTAGAACCACGCTTTGACGGAATAAAATTATATTTCTTATCTACTTTTCTACTGTTAGTCTTACGCTAACATATTAAACGATAGGCCTATCACTTCTACGGTAGTTAACGTCACTCCGAACTTTTCCTCGCCCGTAATTTACTCTCTTCTGCTTATTATCTGTCTGCTGTTTTCGCTCGTCTCACACTATTTATATCTTTATCACTTTATCGTCTGGCCAAGAAATATCTATATTCTCGACGTCATTGTATTGCACGCGACGTTCGATAGTCACAACATCAATGAATTATGAACAAAACTTCCTACAATCTTCTGCTTTTAACTCTTATTATAACCAAAACGAAACAATAATAAAATATTCACTCACAAAATAAATTAATCAATAATGTCTAAACTGAACAGTTTTTCATATCATTGACATGTCTTATTTAAGGACTTCACACTTTACAGTGCTTTTTCACATTCTCAGGTTTGATCCACTAAATGGCAGCTAGCAAGAGAAGTAAAATAAAAAAGGTTAATACTGTGTATCTATTTTGTTGTTGTTAATTTGTTGTGTTATTCTGTGTGTAATGTTTTTGATAAAATAAATGA
>NW_013667969.1:5005-7765 GCF_000517525.1 Limulus polyphemus | reverse complement strand
CGTGACGAGATAAGAAGGTGTGTGTAGGTAGTGAGTAATTGAACTTCAGTCAGAAAGTATTGTTGAAGTTAACGTTCGTTGTTATAGCGTTTGTTATAGAGCGACTGTTGAAAATAAGTGTATCGGTAAAGTTATATTCAGAAAGAATAAAACAGTTTTATTAAGAAAGGACTTGTGTCGCTAAAGTTTCGTGGGAACGAAGTTACGGAAAATCAACTAACGAACGGAGACGTAACAATATTCTAGATGACTATGTCTGTGTGTGTATTCTGAACCTATTGTAGCATACAAGAACAGTCAAAAGTGTTTTAAGTTTTTTTATTTCCCAGAAAGATAAAAAAGTCTCAAAGGTACGATGATAATAAAACTATTATAGATGCCTCTATGTGTCAAGTTAGCTAACCTGTATAAAAAGCCAGCGTGTGTCACATCACGTCACGCTTGATTTCTCGAAATATGAAGAGTTATAAAAGCGAAAATGCATTTATCCAAATAGGATAGTTCGTTTTGTAGTTTATACATTTCAGTTTAATTTTTAGCACATAGACTACCAATAATATTAGGTTATATTTGTATTGCTAAGCAACATTACATAAAAGCCATTGTTGGAACGCATAGTTACCAAAACACACTGGTTTTTCTATATATTAGAAGTTATTATATAAGGAACCATTTCTTTTCTATGTAGTTTTTCGCTAGAATGTCTCATTAAAAAGATGCACAGGCGCATGCGCGTGTCTGTCTGTGATTTTTGTTTGTAATATGAGGAAATACACCATTAACTAATGTTTGATAGCTTCTGAATGACCAACTTATTCACCCCCAGATTCGTCCTTTTATTATCATAGATTAATTTTTAGCAAAAGTGCTTTATTAGAAATTCTGATATTTTCTGTACAAAAGACTTATAATGTTTACTGAAAGTTTGCCAAATTTCATGAAAATACATAAATCGCATAGCATCGGAAGATGTATCGATACAATCGTATCACAGCTTCGCGATACGATATTCGTATCGAATCGCTGTATCGCCAGACCTTTAGTATTGTTTTTCATCCCACTCCTGACACCAACTCCTAACGCCTCCATTCGTTAATTAATTTTCCATAAATTTGTTCCGACGATACTTTAGCGATACAAGTCCTTTCTTAAATAAAACTGGTTTATTCTTTCTGAATACAACTTTCCGATACACTTAATTTCAACAGTCTCGCTATAACAAACGCTATAATTCACCATGAACGTCTCACGTGCTCAACAATATTCTTACTCATTCAATTACACATTGTTCCGTCACGTTGTGACCATCTTATATATACCAGACTATCCCCAATCTAGTAATCTCCCGACAATTCACGAAGGTTCGAGAAGGAAGTGGCGTGATACTAGTCACGTGACCTCGCTGACGCAACAGTATTAACAGCTTGCAGTAAGGTTCGTTGTCTGTTTTGTTTGTATTACATCATTCCATGTATTACATTGACATGCAACAGTGTAACTACGAGAAGGGGAGAATACTGATACATGACATACACTATTCAAGTTTTCAGTTTAGGAATTCGGTTAAATCTCACTGTCTCGAGGTTTGTCGAGGTAAAAGAGCCCAATGTTGAAGTAACTTTGCTAAATACTTACGTCTAAGACTTCAACAACAATAATAGCTTATTTTATTTAATATTTAACAGTTACACAAAATATCACTTTTTTGTTTGTTAGAAACGGCAAAAAATTATATTTACACACGAGAATTTTAAACTTTTCTAACATTCATCTGAGCCAAGCGCAGGCCAGTGGAGCTGAAGATCTGTGGTTCGCGTCCTGTTACCGCCAAGATATAAAAAATGGCGTTCCACACTTTGGAGCATTAGGTGCGTTGTGGAAGTGACAGTCAAATCCCATATTCGGTCCGTATACATTGTATGGTGTTGAATAATTGCCTTCCCTCTAGCTTAGCTCTTATAAAGTAGGAACAGATAGCCCTCGTGTAGCTTTGCGTGAAATGCAAAAAACGTTTATTTTTAGGATTACTTTTATTGCGTAATTGTGACAGTGTAAATCTATTTTAATAGAGTCTGCTTTACCATGTATATAACTATATAACATATACTATTTTTCTATGAAAAAAAAATTCAATGATTCATTGCTGGTAGAATATGTAAATGTCAACGGTGGTTCAGCTAATGTCGTTCAGGTGACTTTAGCCCTAAAACTGTGATGGCAGGGGCCGACATGTTGGAATGGATATTGATGCTCTGAAGATGTTTGTTGAGTCTAACTCAAGGCAACACATTCGTGAAATGGCGCTGAAATTGCATGTCTCTCATGAAACAATACGTAAACATCTAAGGAATATGGGAAAACCCCATAAAGAAGGTATTTGGGTGCCTCACGAACTCTCACTTTCCAACGTGTGAACGTTGCTTCGTCTCTTCTGGCGCGTAATGCGCGTGAACTATTTTTGGACGGAATTGTCACCGGTGGTGAAAAATAGGTTCTCTATGCGAATACTAAACGCCAAAAACAACGGCTCAGTACCAGACAAAAACCACTTCCGACCTCAAAACCTGGACTCCATCCGCAGAAAGTGATGCTTTGCAGTTAGTGGGACATCAAAGGAGTAATTCATTTCGAACTCCTCAATACAGAGATCTATCGTCAGCAACTGGAACGTTTAAATCAAGCCCTACATCATAAACGCCCTTCATTCGTCAATTGGAAAGGTGTTCTCCACGATAATGCACGTTCACATGTGGCACGTTT
>NW_013667969.1:2445-4067 GCF_000517525.1 Limulus polyphemus | reverse complement strand
GTAACGGAATGGGTAATTACTGCAAACAAAGATTAGATGACAACATACGGACTATTTGTTTCACGTTTTATTTCAGATCAAACTGTAGCAACTGCTACAGCCATGAAAAATAATGTTTTCAATAATCTTTTAAAGAACCTTTAATCTTGATAAATTCGCACAGAGCGTGCGGAAATCGCGCGGTCTTTTCGTGTTTGTTTTAAGATTGGTACAAATTGGAAATGAATATATTTATTTAATAACACAATAATAATGTTCAAAATACAAGCTTAGAGGTACAACCAAAACCCGCCTGTCTTGGATGATGCAGTCTTACAGTGACCAATCAAAACGCAGTATTCCACCTTCTTGGTTTTCTTCTTGTAGTTGATTGTGCTCGGAGCTAGCTACCTGACACATGTCTAGAGTTATGCATGGACGTTTCTATCGCCTTCTGATGGCAAACTGCCAAATTCTCGTGTAGTAGTGCTTGATATAAAGATGGTTCACAAGAGCACTGAGTTCTATTTTCTTAGTTAATTCTTAGGAATACATAAATTAATTGTGATATCAAGAACAAAGGTTATATTCTCAACGTTTTAATTTTGCTCGTTTGTTCACTTTTAGTTCTTTGTCTAAAGCTACACAAGAACAATATACTCTAGTGATCGACAAGAGGAAGCAAGCTAGTCAACAACACCCACTTCATATTCTTGTGATACTCTTGTTTGACCAAATAATGAGCTTTGATTGCCATTCTTATAACGCACTCATGATCCTACAGTTCGGGACGCGTTTTTGCGGTAACGGGACACAAACCGTGTATTATAATATTCACAAGAAAGTACACATGGTTTTGGTTATATTTCTATTTTATCTCAAATGGTATTTGACATTTTCCACCTGAACTGTGGCTTATTCGAACACATGGGATAATCGGACAGGTCCGAAACCCTAAGGTTTAGACAGTCAAATAGTCAGTAGGGTCCGCCGTTTGCACGGATACTCTTAAGTGACTAGTGGGAGTGGCTGTCAGTTTTACACTGTCTCCTGAAAGTTTAGACTTTAGTGCGTGTTCAGCAGCATATAGTAGGCTCGAACCTTGGGCTTCCCGACACGCAACTCGGAATAATAATTCTTAGGCCACGCCCGACTCATGTTCTCAAATAAAAAGCATTTCCCGTAAAAATAGGAATACCTCGTAGTAACAATTCTACAATAACGAGGTAATAGAAGTATTACACCTTTTAATTTTATGTTGACAGTTTTATAGAAGATTTGTTTGAAATGAAAAATGGCCAAGAGACGGTTTGGTGTATACATATTTTAGGTATGACTTCAATCTTACAACTTTAAAAGTTTTTTTTTTTTCGTATAGAAACTCATAATTTTTTACTTCTTTCGTCACCCAAGAGATGGGGCTGCACTACAGTGAAACATTTTCTACTTAAACAGGCTAATTACCCTATAACCAACTTACAATAGGCCCGGCATGGCCAGGTGGATAAGGCGCTCGACTCACAATCTGAGGGTAGCGGGTTCGAATCCGCATCCCACCAAAAATGCTCGCCCTTTCAGCCGTGGGGGCGTTATAATGTGACGGTCAATCCCATATTCGTTGGTAAAAGAGTAGCCCAAGAGTT
>NW_013667969.1:0-1729 GCF_000517525.1 Limulus polyphemus | reverse complement strand
GTAGCTTTGCGCGAAATTCCAAAACAAACAAACAAACCAACTTACACGAACAGTTTTCAACATACATCTGAAGCTACTCATTCTGGGATTCGTCGAAAAATCATACCCATTTTTTTTTCCTTTGCTAGAAAATAATCTTGATGTGTCAAGCTGAAAAGAATGGAAAAATCATTATTTTTGAATTTTAAATTATTGTTTTAGCGGTTTCTTATCGCAAAACAAGATTTACACTTTTCTAGTTTAGTATCTGTTAATATTCAGCGATTATATATCTTTCAAACCCGTTAGCTCTGTTTGTTTGAATATGACCTGTATATGGGTTTAAATAACAGCGGTTTTAGTCCTAAGTTAGTGAAATAAAGATATTCATTTAAAACGTGTACATCTAATGTGAACGTGTATACATCAGAAGAGCTGGACGACACATGGCCGCAGCTGCAGACTTTTAGAAACGTCCGCAGGGGGGAGCTGAGATCTAAGTCCCTACTTTAATATCACAATAAAATCCCGGCTATCAACACTGGCTAACGCATCACGCACTTCGTTCCACTTATCATTTACGTTAGTCCATTTTTTTTTCTCTCTCTCTTAGCCGACTCAAAAGTTCTGGAACTTACCCAACTCATCCGAGCTGTTTAATTCCAGGTTCGGTGCACCAGGATAACTTCCTAACATGTCTAAGCTAACGGAAGGAACAGACGGTCAATATTTCCCTCGAAGTCAATCAGCCAGCAGTCGCTTTCAGCTCTTGACGACAGGAGGCCAAGACCAGAAAAAGGTTAGTGATGGTTTGACGGCATAACGTTGAACACAAACCAGAAAACTCGAGGTATTTCAAACGCGACGTTTTTGACTTTTATAATTGTGTTATTTCCAAAAGTTAACGTTTGAAAGTTTTTTGTAAAAGTACAGAAAAGGAGAGAGAGAGAGAGAAGAAAAAAAAAGGCCATTAGCTTGCTCTACACTAAAAGATAATTGAGGTGTTTGATCTGTGTTTGTGAACATTTTATAAGTTTTTACAGCTTACGTTCTCTGTTTGGTACTTCTGAAATTCTATAAAGATTTTGAAAATGTATCCGATGATAAATGTCAAATTGTTCATCCCACACTAACAACCATTTACTGTTAAATTAAAATGCTGGGGTTATACAGTAGTGTTAAATTTCTGTTTGTTTATGAAGTTTATCGTTTCACCATTCTTCCATAACAAACAGCGTGTGTAAATATTGTTGTGTAGTCAAAGTGACAACTTTACTAACGGTCATCTTTCTAATGGGTGTCTGTATAAAGTCCCAAACTTCCAAGATAAGTTTATTTGTCTAGCGAACTTCCATATTTTATTTATCTATACTTGTAGACATTATTCGGTATGTTTGTAACATACTTCTATTAACTGTAGGAGAAGGCTCTAACTTTAACCTGTACGTTAAGTTTTAGAACGTTAATACGGTTAGACGAACACTGAGACACGAACAAGTAGACGTGGTACCGGTATTATAGCTACCATCAACACTACACTGGATTATAGTTGTTATAAATCATCACCACCATCAACACTACACTGGATTATAGTTGTTATAAATCATCAACACCATCAACACTACACTGGATTATAGTTGTTATAAATCATCACCACCACCAACACTACACTGGATTATAGTTGTTATAAATCATCAACACCACCAACACTACACTGGATTATAGTTGTTATAAATCATCAACACCACTA
>NW_013667968.1:170152-191083 GCF_000517525.1 Limulus polyphemus | reverse complement strand
TTGTATTATTAGTCTGTATATTATCTGGTATTTGCTTTATATTGAGAATAAAAAACCTACGTTACTTGAATAAATGCAAATTAAATAAAACCCATTTTTCTTTTCCAGTAAAGAATATTATATATTATGTAAGAATGCACTATGTTATACATCATCATACTATTAAATCATTGCTTAATAATTTCATTGTCGTGGAAAATCTGATTATTTTATTTCTACATATCTGCTCTTCAATTTAATAAAGTCATATAAGCTTTGTACTTTATCTTTATCTCTCTACAGTTCATTAAAATACAGTCGAATTTGTGACATAGTTATATGGGCCGACTTCTGCGTATTATCCGGGGCCGTTTTGGGTTCCCAATCCGCCCCTGCTATCTTCCCACAGGATGCTATACATGCTTTCCTGCAAGAAGGTCATTATTTTGGTTTTTCATAACTGCATATATATTTTTTCAACTGAAAATTCCAAAATAACCTCCATTTTAAGGTAAATATTAATTTTTTTAACTATTTAATGAAACTCCCCATGAACTGTTTACATAGTTAAAAATACTGAATAATCACATAATTTTAAAATTTGTACCAGTCCTTGATCACCATGACCTTGCCTGTTCCTTGTGGTTGCAAACTTTTCTTAAAATAATTTGCATTGGTTGCTTTTAAAATGTAGATTTTGATTGGCTCTGTTAGCTGTGCAAACAGTCTCGAAATCGTTAATAAATTCAGCAAGAAAATATATGTATTAATGTGAAAAATCTCTAATAATAAAGGGGCATGTCTGTAGGTCTGTATGTGATTGCCAAAACTCCAAGAGGAAAGAACCTACAAACCTGAAATTTTGCAGACATACTAAATGGACCCTGAGGGTGTGCACCTGGGTGTTTTATTTAACCACATGCATGCATGCATATCTTTTGTGAGGTAAGCAAGCAAAAAAACCACATAGAAAAGAATATGTGACTACCATAGCTCCAAGACGAAAGAACCCAGAAACCTGATATTTTGCACCCATGCTATGTAGTCCCTGAGAGTGTGCACCTGGGTATTATTACTTATCTTATCCATGCACGTGAACATCTTTTTAATGAGGTAAACTAGCAAAAAATCACATAAAAAAGAAGTGGTTCCTTATATTAAAAATTGTTGATATAAATCACAGACAGATCACAACAAATATTATTTTCAATTTTGTAGTTTACAGATTTCATTTTATATTTTCAGCACATAGACTCTTAACAACAATATTAGGTTATACTTTTATTGCTATGCAACATGATATAAAAGCCATTGTTGGAACACATGGTTACCAAAAAGCACTGGCTTTTTTATATATTAGAAGTTGTTACATAAAGAACCACTTCTTTATTTATATTATTATTATTATATAGTGTTTCTGTATGTCTGTCTATATGATTTCTTTGAGAAAACAACCAATATTGTCACAACTGAACCACTGCAATGGTAAAAAAATTGTAATAGATTCTGATAAAATGTGATAGAAATTTGCAATATCAAATATAAATGTGAAATATTTACCACAATGATAAAGTTCTTTGATAATAAATAATTCTTAATTTACTGTACTTTCTGTATGGCTTTCTTATGTTTTTGAAAAACAAAAATGTTTAAAATATTTTTGACTGCAATAGGTTCAGAATACACCTAGAATATATCAACCTAATATCCTGAGAGAAGCTGGGTACTTTCGCTAGTATGAAATATTTTATTTGTTCAAATTTTTTGAAGAGACATGGCATCCTTTAACTCACTTTATGAGCCACCACACTATTAAACTCTTATTTCATAATAAACATTATTCAGTGAAGATAATAAAAAGCATGTCACGACTTGAAAAAAAATAAAGATAATGGGCCAAATTTATAAGATAAGAATTCTGTCCACTTTTTGAGTTTATTTAAGAACGTAATAATTTAATCCCTCAAATGATGATAACCATAATAAAATCACTCCTAAGCTTGCCCATAACTCACCCATAAATACAAAGCAAAAAAACCACATAGAAAAGAATATCTTTCATTTATCATCCCACCTTCAGTCATTTTTCATTTCAAGTGTCACTGATTATTGTAGTAGTAACTGTACAATTCTGTACAGGTACTGAAGGTGGTCTTATAAGCTTGTATTTCTTGTGCTGTTTGAACCCTAAAAACCATATTATGAAGATGATATATGCATAACACTGCACTATTCTTGCACCTATAAGACAGATCATCACTAGATTTGAACAGGTGAATTCCTCCAACAAGCTGAATGAAGAACATCTCTTTCACTGCTTACCCATACATCATACAATCCATCTTATGAAAGACATTCCTGTGTTTAATACTGCCTGTTTCAGCTCATATTCACCAAGGTTATTCTTCATTATGTTATGTTTTAAGTTGAAAGCGACGTCACTGCTTCAGTCATTTTCCACATCACGCTACACCTTGGAAATCAACAATTTTTTGAAGTGTATTCAATTTTTTTTGCAAATTTGAGAGAATGTTGTGCAACAGCTCAATCAATTTCTGTATTATATGTGAGAGCAGGCCAACAGCAATTGGAATGTGCATCGACAAGAACCACATTGTTAATATTATGTGCACACAGCACTGCACTCTGTAGTTCTCACATAATCCCCCACGACAAGAATCCACTAGTTGGTAAATATCTTGTCCAGTTTGTACTGCATTATGTAACCGCTTATTGTTTCTATCACACAATACACTTTCGTAAAAAGCCATGAAAGATTGGATTCATCTTAAGGATGCTCTGAAAAGTAATTCACTTTATAACTAGTAAATTACTTGTGGAAATTTACGAGAAACAACTATTTTGAATTATCATATTTGTTAATATTTCACTAAGTCCTTGCAGTCAGTTAAACTTTGAGAGTCAAATAATTCCCTTAACTCCACATTTTGGAAGCTCCAATTTCAAAATTTCAAAAAGGTAGATGCAGCGACTTATTTTGAAAGAGCTTTTACATTCCAATGCTTAGTTTTCAAAGAAATCCATGGATCTGGTCCAGAGAGTCCTTTGAGCTCAATATGGAAGCTATAAAAAAAATTCAAAAAATCTGAATTTAGATTATTGTTTTCAATGATAATGTCCAACATCAGTGCCAGTTTTGATGAAAATCTGTTCAGTGAAATGTACAAACCCCCCAAAAATCTTTTACTCCCACTTTTGGGACCCATTCGTAACTGTTCAATTTATATTTGGTGGGGGTAAGAAACATATGTAGAACTTCCAGTTATTTTGTCCAAAATTATAGGAAGAGTTCCAAAAATCTACACAGAAGCATACAATTGAGAATAAGTAAATACAGACGTGATACACATCTGTAACAATCAATTCAATGAACAGTCTTTGTAATATACAATGAAACAAATTTTTTGATCAGTAGCACAAAAATCTTTCATATTTTAACTTTTATTTTGTGAAGCATATTTCCAATACATGTTACAATACATATTCATACCTTACAACTGTATTGTTAAATTAATGAAATTGTTGTTAAATTGTTGTAACAACAAACTTTATGCTTAGTATTTGAAGAATAACCAAAAAAAAAGCTTTTAATACATTCAAATAATGCTTTAATAAATCATACTTATCAAGTTACACAAAATTTTTTTATGGTGGAGCTTAAACTCACTGTGATCTAGAAGGTGACTTAAACTAATTAATTCTTGACAAATTTCTACCTAATAATTAGGCATAAAAAAGAAACTGTTTCATCATCAAATATGAGTAACATTTGTGTGGGTGCTACTATGCAAATAAAGTTATTAAGAAAACTGCTACGTAATGTTTACACTGCTCTTCATTCACTAATACGGTGATATATTTTTGACCCAATGAATACTATACCTTAACACATTATTCTTAAACATGAAAAAATGATTAACGCATCTGTAAAGGACTAATACGCAATCCAATGGAATCTTTCCCAACCTCTGCTACACAACAAACTTTACATACAATTCCCTTATACTCTGGAATATAGCTGGTTTGGCAAAGTGGACATTTAACTTCTGGTTTTCCTCTGTAGATTGGCAGATAACTCTGACCACAAACTGAAAAAGGATTGTGTTCATCATACTGAAGTTGGTGCTGATCTACAGGGTTTTTGTCACATGCCTGTAGTATTTTCCTAGTCTGGGCAGCAACTTCTGGCCTTGGTCCCAACTCAAGAAGACGGCGGGCAAAGGATCCTGCAGTCTTAAAGTTTTTCAACTTGAAAAAAAGATTGAGGGCTGTTCGGAGAGTGAGAATCAGGTGGACTGGCTGCAGATTACAGTGAGTGAAATATGCTGCCATCTCACACAACCTCTTCTGTTGATCTAAAGTGTCTTTAGGTAATCCCTTCCGTTCAAGCTCAAGTGAAAGACCCAAAACATATTCTCTACAAATTTCCATTATTTGCTGAGCTTCAGCAATATCTTGTTTTGTCTCAACCACCAGTAGTAGTATATTGAGTAGCAAGGATCGGAAACGTTCAATGGCCTCCTGAAATTTGCCTGACGTAGTCAGTTGGTAACACATCTGTAAGCGCTGAATTAAATTATTTAATTTACAACCAATAGCAGGCAAGCCTCCCTTTGCTCCAGCTTCTTTCCAGTTTCTGTGTGGATGAGCATACATAGTTGGAAGATAAGGCAAGGCTAGAAATGAGGTTCGAGCTCGAGTGAAGGTAGTCATAAAAAGACCCTTTAATGGTTCAAAGTTCACAGCACCTACCTGGTCATGTAAAAGTCGGAAAGCTGTTTCAAAAGATCCTGCAAGTACGTGATCTACAACAAGTTTAGAGTTATTGGCCCAGACTTGGGCTTGTGAAAGTCCACGTGTTGGTGGAACAAAGTATCCTTCCCCACCTTCCATTGCTGCTGGTACACCTTCAAGTTCTGGTGGAAGCTCAAGATCTTCATCTTCAACATCCCAACCTCCACCTGCTTCTTCTTTTTCCTCTTCATCTTCAAAACCAACTTTTCCTTCCCCAAACCCTTCTTCATCTAACATTAATTCAGCATCAGCACCCCAGCCTAAATGTAATCAATACAATTTTATTTAGATAATTGGACCATAATATTATAAAAATATTTCATAGCACAAACATCTAACTATAAAAAATATTTATTTTTACGTAAATATTCACTTGTTAAAAAAAACCTTTTAAAAAAACAACATGACAAAGCTCAATTGAACACAAATTCCCTCATTGAATTTATATAAAACTTTTCACTCTTAATTTGTAGAAGTTTAATTCAGGTCTAATCACAATAACCTTTTCATAATGTAAACTATAAAGGATAAAAAATACATTTTTGTTAGTGATCAATCATATTTTCATTTCTTTCTAATCTTACCACGTGACAAATATTTACAGAATTGTAAAAGCTATAACTACTTAAAACATTATATGTAAGGAGTATTTCTACGAAAAAAATATTCTACTAACCCTCTGTCATTTCTTCATCCACAAGTTCAGGAACCATTGCTGTTTTGCGAGCACCCATCACACCTTCGAAGAATCCCTTTGAAATGCTTAACAAGGGCCAGTTTTCTTCACACTGTGTGATTGGAGGTGGTGGCTGAAGGAGAACAGCATCTGGATCAGGCTCTGGAAGCTTCACATTTTCTGACTTAAATGAGTCTTTCAAGTTGTTTGCTTCTTCGTGCATTCCATGAGTGACAGCACAGAGATAGGCAAGAGACAACTGGCCACAATTCTAACACAAATATTTAAATCATGTCACATTAAAGAAAAATCTGGACTAAAACATATCTACTGATTACGACTATTAGATTTATTGAGATAAATAAATATGATTCAGTTTTTAAATTAAGTTGTCAACCTGTGATAAAACATATAAAAAACATCCATATCATATTTATAAACCAGCTTCTTTAACAGCCAAATTAATACACTATTTGTTACCCATGATAACATCTGTTGACCAAAATTGATCTTTATAATCACTTTAAATTTGTTGAATAAATGTATGTACTTTGCAACAATAGTTAGGTTAGATAATATAAAGGTGAAAAAATTCATGCACACTTGTGTAAGTGATAAATCCCTTTTAAACTAATAAACTGTGGTTTGAATTCACACACTCATTTAAAATCACCTCAGAGTTTAGATGATCTAAACACCAGTACGTATTCTAAGTTCCAAGGTCTATTATAAATAAGTAACACGAAAGCAATTTTCAAAAAGAAAATAAAAGAAAAAAAATCTGTGCTGTTCCAAAAAACACACCAAAAACTTGGATTTAATGTACTTCTTATAATGAGAGATAAAGTAAACTTAAAAAAAGTTAAAGTCAAATTTCTCTCAGTAATGAAACTGTTATTGATAAACTACATTGTCTTTGATGAAGCAACCTTATTACAGTTGTGTCTGCAGAACTTCAGGTTTATAATTTATCATCTCAGCCAGACCTAGAAGAGTAGGTATCATTACAATAACTGAGAATCATCAATCCTGATGGTTCTGGAACTAACTGTTCAAATATTCGACTATACTATCAGGATTTATTTAACTTTTAATACATTATTATTAGTTCTATATGAATATTCGGTTGTGTTTGATGGATGAACACCTCTTTCGTCACTCAGAACAGAAAATTACTTCCATACAAAAAGTTTTTAACAATATTTGGAATCAAAATAATAATTTTGGGAAAACCATAACTTATTTCTCAGAGTTCTCTATACACTCCCTTCAAAAAAAAAGGTTAATAATGAACAAAAAAAAAACTTACAAAATACCCAAAAGTCTCGACCCGAGCATTAGAGAATGTTGTATAACTATCGTAAAAAAACACTGCTGTGAAATGTTCACATACTCAAATAAGCTCTTACAATTTTAATTTGTTGTTAAACTTTAGTGTTCAAATATTTTAAAGTAACTCAAATGTTGAATATAAGTGGAATAAAAATGTTAAAACGGAATTCCGGCAAAAATTAAACAAAGTTTGCTACATGTAATAAATAGATGTGGTCTAGTTTCTATAACAATCACAAATGTATCTCATGCAATTAATCTCAATATTGTATGTTTTATGCAGCATATGAGGCATACATTTATCTTTGAAATTCTTGAAAGGTGCTGGTGAATCTTTTTTTAATCACAAGTGTGAATGAGCTTTGAAAATTATATTCATTATCGTTGAATTTGTCTAAGCAAACGTATGGTTATAATTTAATTTTATAGCTTAATAAAATTTGTGAAACACTGTGATTTATTGGATACCTTGCTCTCTTACATGTGACTCTGTAAACTTAAAGAAGCATTCAGGAATCTATCAAAGTTTTCTATGTTAATTTTAAATAAAATTTGCATTGAATCATGTGCTGAGAATGGCATTAATTCTGTATAAATCAATGCAAGTTTTAAAGCTAGCAGAATCTGGACTTACTTTTAAGAGACCTATACTCTATGGTTTCAGAGAATAGGCTTAATTAAATGCAAGAAATGTATTTTCTCTATGAAGGTTTTGTTATTCACGTAGTTTAATTTTATAAAGTAAAATTAAAAATAAATATCAAATATATATATATATATATATATGTGTGTGTGTGTGTATGTATAGAAAATTAATACTTAAACAGTCAAGCAAAATAAAATCAAAAAGAAGGACTGTGTTATAAACAGCAAATCCAAACCTGTGGTGACATTTAACTTAATAAAACAAACTCAACAACAAAACAAAACTAAATTAAGAATGATACATAAATTAAAAGGATCCCAAAGGTACAGGCTATAATGTGGAACACAAAATATGCTCTGGGTTCTGAGGGTGACTGCGGAAGTACGACCCACATTGTGATGGGGATACACAATCTATCAGTCTTAACCTCTGTTTTTTTTTCTCTTTTACTTCAATTTTGGATGTAAAGGCACACTATTTAGATCTAGAAATTAAAACTATTGATACTGATATTAATCTGAGTATATCTGATGAAAGAAAATATTTTTCTTTTCCAATATACAGCTTACCCTCTTTTAATTACTCAGATTTTGTAAAATTTCTAACAAATTAAAATATTTCAAAATGAAATATTGATGCAAAAATTAATTTTCAATGGATTTAATAAAGAAACTCTAAATAAAATTAATAAGATATTTTGTGATAAATATAAAAATGTATTAAATAAATATAAAGACATAAAAATTAAGAAGTTTCTGACAAGTATTTTTAGTTTTTAAGAAGGCCGTTTAAACAGCTTGGCACTATTTGTATGCGGATGAATACCATATCTCATATTAAGGCTCCTGTAAAGTCTGAAAATTGGTAGTTACAGTGAACTTAATGGGTGGTTGGGAGTTATACTAGTTAGTTTAGATAACTTGGTTGGGCTTTTATAACTCTATACTAGTATAATTTATCTACTGAGTGCTTTACTACTATCATGAGGGCTGGAATGCCAACCTCATGAGGTACGTTTTTCTGACTTATCCCCCAAGTGGTAGTACCTCATTTAATTTTTTTCTTCTTCTTTTTCATGTTCTTCTCTTTTACTGTCTGCAGGAAGTGAAGGGTGATATAGGTGTGGGACGTTGCGGGCTGTAACCGGTGAAGGGCGATATAGGTATGGGATGTTGTAGCCAGTGAAGGGTGATATAGGTGTGGGACGTTGCAGGCTGTAACCAGTAAAGGGCGATATAGGTGTGGGACGTTGCGGATTTGAGCACCCACATCCCACTCTATTAACTTGTATTTCTTTTGATGATTTTATTATATTTTTTATGAATTTCTTTGTGTGAGAGTGGCAGATGGAGGTTAAAACTAATAGACAGTGTCTCCCCACATTTATTTTTCACTTATATACGTACATATATTTTATTATACATGAATTATTGCAATTAAAAATAATAATGATACAGTGAGACCACAGGTAAATCACTAGTTCTTTATAAGCCTACCATATTGTAGTAATAACTATGTGCACTGAAAAAAAAAGAGCAAAAATAAGAAGTATTTTTCTATAGTATACTTTAAATATTGTGTGGACATTATAAAAACAACACTAAAATTTTACCCACTAAAACAGATATTAAGTTCACTTTAAAAGTTGGACTGATCATGTTAAATGTATCTTCACTATTAAAATATTCTTTCACACGTTTTGGAATGATAAGAGAAAGGAAAGACTCTTGCAAGTAACAAAAAAAGACATTCAGTAATATTATTACAGAAGCTTTCAATATCTCGGAAGCAAATAAATATAGTGTATTTTTCTAATTGTAAAAAAAAATGATATAATTTGTTTTAATGAGGATAAAATCAAGTCATCCAAATGAACACACATTATTATTAATACATATGAGCTCCTTAAATATATCTTTTCTTCTTATTTTAATAAAAGAATTTCTAAGATCTCTATCTGTTACTTACCTTCAGAATCTTCACTCTCTCTGCAACATCTCCTAGAAATAGTGCATTTTGGAACTGACCACTGGTGTCTTTGCGAATTTCAGCAATTTTCATCATTTTGCGAAGTTTTTCTAGGTTCCCAGTTATCAAGTAGAGGAATGAAAGCTTGTCAAAATTCTTGGTTCTTTGGTAGGCCATCTCAACCACCTGGTGCATACAAACAGCCAGAACTAAAATTTCAGGAACATGAAACAAGGCGATGGCACAGCAACATTTGTTTATGAAACTTGTTGTAATGATTAGCAAAAACAGTATCAATATTACACAACTTAAAAAAAAGAAATAATGAGGCACAGACACAGCAGGAGGGGCCATATTTCATATTAAATCCATCCATCCAAACAAAATGTGACCTTTTCAATGAAACTGATTCAATCAGACTATGACAACTTTTGAATTTCAAGATAATCATGTTCCACAACTTGTAAATAAAGGTACATATCAAAAAATGAAACTGATTTATTAACTCCTTTCCAGCAGTAAACTGTGTTTCTGAAATATACTCTAGCTGATTTATTAACTCCTTTCCAGCAGTAAACTGTGTTTCTGAAATATACTCTAACTGATTTATTAACTCCTTTCCAGCAGTAAACTGTGTTTCTGAAATATACTCTAGCTGATTTATTAACTCCTTTCCAGTAGTGAACTGTGTTTCTGAAATATACTCTAACAGAAAATTTGCTGTTCATTTGGTTCAAAACAATTCAACACTTAAATCGTGTTCTTCTATTTTATGAATTACTTAATGTTTATATAAAGTACTAAAAGCATGTAGATTGATACAATTTTTACAACAAGATTGTATTTTAAATTGCTTCATTAACACAACTAGACTGATGATGACCATACATAAAAGACAGTACATCCTGGCGTAAGGGCAAGTATGATACGACAATGGACCATCTGAAATATTTATGCATGCTTCATTATTTTGTAACACCTCATGTTGTGTAATGTTTAAAACTAATTGCTGAGCTAACTGAAAAGCTGCTGTTTGTACTGTTATAATTTAAAAAAAACATTTCATTAATTATGCCTTTGTTTTTTCAAAAACAAAAAAGAATAGAAATTACATTTTTAATGACAGAGAGCTAGATATCATCAATAACTTTTGTTGTTGAGGTATAAAATATATTTGGTAAAATGTTCAATGTTATCTTCATATTATTCATAATGTTGCTGAAGGATTATTTGTTGTACTTACATAATAATTGGAACTTATTAATATTCACTTGCTCCATAAATCTCACTAAGTCTCTGATGGAGTAGAATAATCATCAATTAACTCTCCTTGCAAAATAAAGATATCAGCAAAGGACAAATTTCTATTAGAAATCTAAACATATCTCCCAGCTCTTTCATAATTTACTCTTGCAATGAGAATTTTTATAGAAAAAAAAGCTAAGTTTACTATACTAAAATAATAATTTTACACAATACTTAAAATTACCAACTAGTAACAAGTGTGGCATTAGTTTCTTGGATTCTTTATTTTTGCTTTTTTACAAGAACATATGACAACATTAAATATTAAGATATTTTGTCTAATCTCCCCCCTTAAGCCACTATAACTGAAATGACAGATTCATAATTTTTGTTTTGATAAATTTTTATAAACACTTGTTTCAGCTAGATAATAAAATAAATTATTAAGTATTAACAACTTTGTTCATCCCCCTCCCAACTATAATTTTCATTTGGGGATAGAAATATTCCAACTTCGTGCTTGCACAAATAGAATTTGCCAATATACAAACCATAGTTGCAAATGTATGGTCTTTCTAAATATTTGTTGCTTATATAATTATAGTTAAAGTAGTTTAAAAACTAATTTATAAGTTGATGATGTTAAAAACCAATAGTTAACATTTTCCTAAATTGAAAACGTATTTCCAATAATACTTACCTCCACTGACACTAATAGCTATTCCTCGAACTACAGGGTTTCAATTTTCCTATCTAAGCATTGGTCTGATTTTGTTTTCTCACTTGCTCCAGTCTTTTACACCCCACTCAACTGCCCTTCTCGATATACTCTCCACCTATGTCAATGTGCCCTCTATCTTGTGTATAAGCACCTCATTCAGATAATTTTATCACTTTTTCGACACTGACACTATTCCTTTCTCTAATATCGGCTCTTAGTGGGGAGGAAAGGTGGGAGAGTGTCAGCAGAGATAAGTATTATTGGAAATACACTTTAAATTTTGGAAAATGTTAACTTCCAGAACATACATACCTCCACTGACACTTATAGCTAGAATCCCACATTGAAAAGGTGGAAGGGCTGGTGAGGGCATTATCCATACTGAAAGCATTTGCAGAGATCAGGGTGTACCAAGATAAGAGTGGTACCCAACTGGGGGAACTGCACCACATCCAGAACACGTATGCTATTCATCTGGAACTTAGTTCCTATAACAAGGGTGGAACAGTACACGAGTAATGATCATTATAGGCCAGCCCCAACCAGATAGCCAAGGTTCCACAACTCAGAGTCTTGATTCCAATATCCCACATTGATGGCTAGGGCAATTGGACTGCAACATTATATACAGATATACTGTTGATTGGATCCCAACATGTAGCTAAAGAGTGATGCATTCTGAACCACAAGAATCACGAGGAGAAAGTAAGCAGCAATGACACAAACAAACTTTCTCCACCACCGAAAGAAGTCCAAAAGGCAACACCCCAGGTTCGGAATGATGGGATTGTGTGTGACTTACTCTACCAAAGGAACAGAACTCATCCAGTTAGGAAGTATAAACATTCATCCCCACTCTCCAACCGAGTGCCTCTGCCTGGAATTATGGAGAGAACATGGAACACTGTACTCAACCAAGGACCCAAGATGTGACCACTCCCATTCGTAATTACGAGGAGATAGTGGACCTCCTTCCATGAACAATATACTAAACCGATAATGATCAAAAATAAGGGCCATGCACACCACAACCGGATAGCTTAGCATCAAATCTGAACCATTATTATAAGTAGGCTCCCATGTAGGCTGGTGCCACTCCTACCAACATCTGGAAAAAACATCCAGGGACCTAGGTAGGAAGGCCGCCAACTTTGCCCCTGTCCACCACCCCAGTGACTGAAAACTGAGTGTGGTAAGGACTCCTTAGCTCCTCTATTAGAAACTGGGGGTTACTGTGTGTTGGGGAGTCCTGAGGAACAGTGCTCTGGAAACAGTGCAGTAGGTGAACCAAGTTCTCTAACTTCTCAAAAGCAAAGTAACATCAATTTATTCAATGATTGGTGGGAAGAGCAGGATCCCCTTTAGCTTTACTCATGATAGTCCATAAGTGGTGATCCAATATAATATGGTACTACCATCTGGTGAGCTCTTAAATGGTCTTATGGAACGTCTCATTTCTACAGAGCCTGTTGCAACCGGTAGTAAATATAGTTAAATTGGTTGCTGGTGCAGAAATTAATTGATAAAAGCACACCTGTATGGGCAACACTTGCCAGAGAGTATTATCCAGTGAAACAAAAAAAAAAAGAGGTAAGGGACCCTGGAAAATTAAGAGACAAGAGGAGGGCAAAAATACTTACTCCTCCTTTTAATCTAACAGATGTTGTCAAAACAGCCACAGGGGGTATTCAAAAACCCTCAGAAGAAAAACTGCCAGATTATGTCTTTTTTTTAAACAGTTTTTCATAATTTGTAAAAGAAGTAAAGATTTATTTCTTTGTGCAAGTTTTGCAAAGAGTTACTTATGAGCTAGCTACACTAGCCACCACTAACTTGTGATATACCAGAGGGATGGCAGCTAGTCAACACCACCCACTACTAACTATTAGGATATTCTTTACGAATGAATAGTGGGATTAGTCATCACATTATAATACTCCCACAGCTGAAAAGGTAAACATGCTTCAATTCCACAACCCAAAAATTGTGAGATGAGCAATCTAGTCACCAAGTCATGCCAGGCCCAAGAAGTAAAGAACTTTTATAAATAAGATATAGAAATATAAATACTATCTATCTATTTACATTAGGTTTAGTGATATATATTTTACATGGGCTAAGACATTCTGCCATTGTGAAAAATTGAAAAGGAAAATTAAAAATAAACTACAAGTGAAAAGATAGATGTGAAATTGTGCATATGACAAAAAGAAGTTTGAAAATTATTCTACAAAAATTTAAAAGGTATGTACGTAATTTCATTTCTTAATTTTAAATATTTCATTGCACTGTACGTCGATGATACAATAGAGAAAATGGAAAACAAAATATATAAACATTTACCTTAAAAAAACGTTTGATATTCATTTAGGTTCTAGAGATTATGCAAATGAAATGTGAAAACTATGAGATAAGAAATATTATTTTTTATACTCAAAATAAAAATCACATTGCATGTGAACTATTCAGAGTCTGAGTGCAAATAACTACATTAAATAATGAATGTTTTCTTATAAATAGTAGAAAAAATGAAAATTAAATATTTTATTTTTTCTAAAACTACATAATCTTAGGAACGTTCAAGTCAAATTTAAAACTATTTCATTAACTCGTTTCATTCTTATAAAGAACTTTCACGAGAGTCCCATACCTACTTACAATGTACGTAGATCATAGTCAAAGGGTTAATTAATCAAAAAACATCTTATAATCAGGCCAATACGGTAGATCCTAATTTTATAACTAGGTTTTGCCTATATAAATATATCAATATATTCTGTAAACAAACCCAGAAGAAAAATCTGTATAAAGTTAACAAAAGATTTGTTACAAAATGGTCCTAAAACTCATCTATTGTTATACAGTCTGTTCTTAAACAGTTGCTTAACTTGAATGAAGCTACGATATAAATCATTATCTTTTCTGGATATCATTCACTAATCCTTGTAATATCTAGCACAGTGACACATTTTATTTAAATCAATCACGTGTTCATAGTGTTAAGAGAGAGAGGAGAAGTAAAGACAATGCTAGCTTGCAAGAAAAATGATTTAGGGATGCAATGTACATTTTTGAAAAAACTAGTGTGATATATCTAATAAAGGCCAACATATTTTACATATAATTTACAAAAATTGTATATTCACAAAATGTTGATATGAAGAATATGCAAACAAATTTAAAAAAGTAGCTCCAGTTGTTCTTAAACTTGGCAGATTACATATAGAAAAGAAATAATGAACTGTGTCATAGTGGTGCATAAAGCACCTAACTCTGATTATTTCTCTTTTCTAATATAGAGTATCTATATTTATAAATCAGCGCATTTAACACTGTGTTAAATAAATAAATCAATAACATCTTGACACGTACGGTATCTGAATTGACATTTTGTTTACGTTTTTTACAATGTTGCGAAAACTCAAGGTGAACACAAGATAGAGTACTGGAAGCTTTCCTATATCGTCCAGTTATATATAAAGGCCATATACAATTTGTTTTTTATGTTTGAATAGCTCAAGTTTTTACCTGATGATTTCCCTGGAACAATGCAGCTTCCCCAAGTTTTTCCCAGCAGGCTTTGTCATCCAGTGTTCGGGCAGCTTCTAAAGCCACCTTATAATAAAAGAAAACCTTTATTATCATTGACAATGTAAATATCTTCAAGTTTATAACTGGTTTGTACCTTATAAGTTTGGGACTTCAATGATAGTGGGCCTTGATGCAATAATGTATGACACCATTGATACTCTCATAGGCAGTGGATTATAATAAAGAAAATACTGCACTCATAATTCCTGACATCAGAATAAAGTTTTTAAAATCCTAAACAATAATATCATGAGCTTAAAAAGTCTGATAAAACTTTCTGTTGGATAATGTTTTAAAATCAATCACTAGATGAACTTTTAAATCTTTTTCTAATTATACTTTTCAACCAAATATTACGAGTTCTGATTTTATAAAAGTAAAAAAATAAAACAAATAATAATAACACAAAAAATATTTCCAATCCATTTACATTTGTAAAAGTACTGTTGTTTTTCAAACCGAAAACAAAGAAAAACTTAATTAGCTTGTGGTTATTCCTGAAAGATGTATACTTGATATTATACAAATAACAATTTCTTCAATTAAAAGAAATATACATCACACTTCAATGACTTAAGATTTATCATACACACTTATGTTTATAGCAATTTAAATATTCTAATACAAAATGATACTCTATCTTATGTAAATTAAGTTTCATTCAGTACAGGTAATTTTACAAAAAAATAGTCTAAGTAAAAATAAATTGTATACCTCAATGTTTCCACATTCCAATGCCAGGGCAAATCGAGTTTTTTCATCTTTAACAAAATGCAAGGCAACTTCTGGATAGCCCTTCTTCTGGAGATAAGCAATAATTGATTGACCAACCAGTTTTGCATTTCTCACCATGTGGAGAACCTATAAAACAACGATTACCAACATATGTGTGAGCATTTGAAGTTTGAAAGTTTATGTAAAGGAAAGCTTTTGAGTAACTTGTTTTTCAATGCTTTTTATATGCTTTAAATAAATGGAAAGATATACTATAAAATTACTAACTCCTAACCACATTAGCCCAATCCAATAAAAATTTAAATTCAACCATTTTTAAAAGCTAAAAAAAAGAAAAAAGGTGCAAGGTATGTCTAGTAAAAACAAAGGCTTTGAGTGACAGTTCACTCAATGATAGTTGGGTGGGAAGAGAAATACTGCATATAAATTTCTATTTATTCTATTCTACTGCACATTCCTAGTTGCTATTAATAAGTGTAAAAAAAAATTCTCTACTGATACAATTGTTACTCAAGTGACCAGAGCTTCAATCTGATCACAAGTTAATGTTATACCAACCCTTTTCAGTTCTTATACAAATCAAAATGGTATATCTAAGTATTTTACACTCACAAAAAATAAACCTATCATTCTATAGGTATTTGAAGAACTTGCAGCATTTCACCATAATTTAATTCTTCGTATTGTTAGCCAACACTGGGCAGCTGGTACATAGTTGAATAGAGTTGTTTAAACATTTGTTTAACAACAAGTAAAAGCTTGGAATGGTCTATTCTTTCATTGGGGGCTCACAGACACACCCCCAATACAAGAATAGACCATTCCAATTTTTTACTTGTTGTTAAACAAATGTTTAAACAACTCTATTCAATCTTATACAAATGTTCTTAAACTATTTAGGGTTAAAAAAATGTCTTTAAACATTCATAATCCTCATCTATCATTACTATCCTTGTCCAGTATCACAATTTGAATTTTATGAAAATTGTTGGACTATATGTAAGTTTCTAAATACATTACTAATTACATTATTTGAAAAACATTACAATAAAGCTCAGTTTGATCAGAACTATAAGTTCTTGCTCAATGATTAAAATGACTACAGCACCGATATAATAATATTATCACTAATAACATAAAAGATAGAAAGTGAATATATAAAGAACATGTTTTCATCAGTGTTGCCAAGTCTTGCAAGAACAATAAATGGCACTGCTGTTCAAAACAAGTAACACTGCCTTTTAAAATAAACCAAAAACAAACTTTCAAAACTGCTCTTTTATGGCTTACCCTCAAAATGGTAATTTGCACAACTAAATTGGAATATAGAATATGTGAGCCAGAAAGTTCATGACTGTGGGTATGGTTTTCAGTTGAACAGGACTGGGAATAGGGTGATTCTAAATGTAGGCTATTTACTGAATCACCGAAACCACTCCTACAAACATTATATTACACGTTGAAGTCAACTACTTCAAAAAAGCCCAAACAAATGACTTCAGAATAAAACAAGCCCAAAAGATCACAACCCACAGTTTTCAAAAAATTAAAGCAACTTTTAAGAAGAACAAGCTCAATTTCGCTTATTAAAAGCAGACTTGTCAACACTAGTTTGCACACAAAAAAAAAATTCTGTTAAAGTAATTTTACTGTATTTTTAACTTTAGATTTTCATGATATGGCCTCACTTTGACATCCTTTTCTATGTTCAGTAAAAACCAGAGCATATAGAAGTGATTCAGTTTAAATGAAGAATTTCACTTGAAAAGCTTATGATCTGTTAGCTATCTTCTCAATTTCTGTCCAACGAAATTAATTTGAACTTGCATTAAATGTTTCAATACTAACTCAAAATTTAAATAAACAACAACAAAAAAAATATTACCTCATCATACTTCCTATTAACCAGTGCAAGTTTAAACCTATACTCTGTTGGATCAATACCAAGTACACGAGGACGGCACTCTCTATCTAAACAGTAGACGTTGGTGTCCCTGACACGAGTAATATAGATGGGCACATCCAATGTTCTGATAATACCATGATCCCTTGGAAACAGAATTGATAGGTAAGAAAACAATGAATACGTTATTTCAGCATAAGTTATCATGTTTAAAATTCTGAGATAACAATCAACATTTTCCTTTTAGATATTATATGTAATGCTTTTAAATAATTCTAAAGTGGAAAGACGACTATAACAAAAAGTTTATGATCACAAGAAAACTGTTATTTACAAAATTGTTTGATCAATAAATATTAAACATTGTGGAACATATTTTCCTAAAACTGTTATGCTTGCAACAAAAAAGCATTCTCACACACTAACAATTTAATTAACACACAAGCTATGATCAAGCACATTATATATATATATATATATAATGTTGACTTCAGTACTTTTTACCCTATGTTCACTGATAGAAGTTCTAAGATATATACTTTCCACAGTTTTTAGCTTGTTCACAAGCTATTTCTTACAAAAATAGGATTTTCAAGAACTAACATTTAGCATTTAAAAACTGACAGAAAAATTGTAAATAATTTAAGTCTATGTTTCAAATTTAATATCACACACTTTAAAAACAAATTCATTAATCTCTTGAACTATTAATGAAAGTTTTTTCAACTATTTCCATCTCAGAATGTAATCACTTATCAAAAATTAAAAACTTTTGACGGGCTTGATAGACGACTCCCTCTGTAAGCGATAGTTGTATAAAAACTTTTTAAAGATGTTTCCTTACACATTTCATGTACTAGCTGTGTAAGTTGTATACCATTTATTATTAGGATAGATTGAATGAAATGAAAAAAGTAAGCAATTCATTTTAAAGTTTACCTGACTTGGTAAATATGATGTCACATGTCAATAAAAACATTTTATAAGAAAGTATATTTCAAATCAATCAATTTTATGGTTTACTTAGTATATTATATATCATGCAGTGTATTAATATAACAGAACTGTTACCACTGTAATGCGATTACCACTTATATCTAATACTAACTTATGCACATTTATTTTAACATTTGAATGTTGAAACTAAACTTAATCCATAGTACGTTATGAAAAAGTGCTCTGAAATACTAACTGTTAAGTTTGGTATTATCTTGTACCTTGTATAGTTACTTTACTGACTGTTTTTTATTTTGGAAAGTATAATGTGATATTTGAACAAAAAATACTGACAGAATTTTTTCTATAAAAATATAACCCAGCAGAGCGTACTGTATTGCAGAAGACAATGACTTAATGTACAATAAGATTCATAAATTAACTGGAAAGAAAATACAATTTTACAAAACATTTTGCTGAAAGTACTCCTCTATAGTACATTTTTATATTAAGTTTTGTTTTGACCACAAAATAAGTGATTATTTACAGAGTTAGTTCTGTTATGTTTCAACAATATAATGCATATTTTATGTTAATAAACTTTACAATAATGTTGCATGTGTGACAGTAATAAGAATACCTAGTTTTGTAACTACTTCACAGAAGTAGCAAAATTTCAAAATATACAGTTTGGTTCTATTGTGTATGTTAGTACTTTACAACTTCATAAACCACTTACAATTTGCAATGAAATTAAATTCACACTTCCATTCCTTTATTCGTTGATTAACATGTTCATTTATCTTAGTCGTTACTTATATTTTTTATTTTCAAAAACAGCACAGAGCATTCTTCCATAAAATGCACAGACTGGCCATTAATGAATGGAACCACATAATTGTGTATCTATATATTTACATAGGCAGGTGCATCCAAGTGTCAATTTTATGTTCTTTTACAAAGATTTTGTTACGAATAAAGTAGGTTTCTCCTAATAATGCCTGCCTCATATCAGTGAGTACACTGCTTTGATGTGATTGAAATTTAATTTGCTTACACAGTTACATTATATATATTAGGAAGTCAAGAAATTAATCTCGCTTTTTTTAGATGAAACAAACCCGAACAATTTATTTATCAAAACAAATAATTTATTAAATGAAATAGTCTCCATTCTTATCGATGATGCTTTTCCATCTTACAATCAGGTTGTTAATGTCCTGATTAAAGAAATCACGTGGCTTGGAAGCAAAAAACATGTCGATGTCCCCTTTAACACCTTCCATATTTGCATACGTTTTCCAAAATGATGGTGTTGGAGTGAACGAAAAAGATGGTAATCTGATGGTGCCATATCTGGACAATATGGTGGGTGGGGGAGAACTTCCCAACCCAACCCAACTCCATAATCTTGTGTTGCGTCAAATGTGTCACAAATGTGGACGTGCATTATCATGGAGAAGAAGAACACCTTTCCGATTGACGAGTGAAGGGCATTTCTGATGAAAGGCTTGACTTAAACCTTCCAGTTGCTGACTATAAATCTCTACATTAACAGTTCGCTGTGGATTGAGGAATTCGAAATTAATTACTCCTTTGATGTCCCAACAAATGCAAAGCATCACTTTCTGTGGATGGAGTCCAGGTTTTGGGGTCGGAAGTGGTTTTTGTCTAGGACTGAGCCATTGTTTTTGGCATTTAATATTTGCATAGAGAATTCATTTTTCATCACCAGTGACAATTCTATCCAAAAATGGTTCACGCACATTACGCAGCAGAAGAAACCAAGCAATGTTCACACTTAGGAAAAGATGATCATCGGAGAGTTCGTGAGGCACCCAAGAACCTTATTTATGGAGTTTCCTGTATTCCTTAGATGTTTATGTATTGTTTCATGAGAGACATGCAATTTCAGGGCCATTTCATGAGTGTGTTGCCTTGGGTTTGACTCATCAAGCGTCTTCGGAGCATCAATGTCAATTCCAACATGTCGGCCCCTGCCATCACAGTTTTTAAGGCTAAAGTCACCTGAACCAAATTTGCTGAACCATCTTACGAACGTGCAAAACATTTCCATAAACTTTTTTGATATTCTTTGTGGCTACAGAGGCATTGTTTCCCTTCTTGTATTCAAACAGCATTACATGCTGAATATGTGTCTTGTTGTGTGCCATCACTATAAGGGATTAGAGCATACTAAACATTACACATTATATAGGCTACACTAACGTGATGTTTTGGCAGTTTGTTTAAACTATTATACATGATGTACATATTTTGAGGGGTAGTTAATGAAAGTGTTCCAAAATGCAGCATTAATGTCTTGACAACCTAATATATATATATATATATATATATATATATATATATACACACACACACAC
>NW_013667968.1:167606-169313 GCF_000517525.1 Limulus polyphemus | reverse complement strand
AAATATATATATATATATATATATATATATATATATATACACACACACACACACAAACAGCAATGCAAGAACATTACAATGATTAGTGAATACCCTCCTTCAAACTTTACTAACTATTATAGTAAGATATTCATGGTATTACATTTTAAAACAAAAAACTTACACAAGATATAAGCGTTAAAATTTACTAAAATGTTTAAACAACATTTTGCTTGCATTTCATGCTCCTCCTTTCAAGAAAAATATTAAAGCATGTAATAAAATCTTATTTATTGTTTGTTTGTTATGGATTTTGTGTAAAGCTACACAAGGGCTATCTGCGCTAGCCCTCCCTAATTTAGCAGTGTAACACTAGAGGGAGGGCAGCTAGTCATCACCACCCACCGCCAACTCTTGGGCTACTCTTTTACCAACAAATAGTGGGATTGACCGTAACATTATAACGCCCCCATGGCTGAAAGGGAGAACATGTTTGGTGTGACGGGGATTCGAACCCGCGACCCACAGATTGCAAGTTGAGCGCCCTAACCACCTGGCCATGCCGGGCCCAAACATCTTATTTAAGTTAAAGTTATAGTTCCCTTCAAAAGCACTGCAGCAAATGCTCACTGAATATTATTATTAATAAAACAAAAATAGATAATTATCAAGAAATATCTCTTATAAACTCACCCATTAGTAAGGGCATATTTGATGTGATTGGAGGTGGTGTAGATGAGAACACCACTGTCTTCCCATGCAGCACTTTTCACTCGAGAGCTTTCCTGGACACTACAGAGCATGTCAAGTCTACGGTTGCAGATGGTCAGTGTGTGTTTACTTAACAAGGCAACATGGCTCATATCGCCACTCCAGGACAGGTACTTCACCTTATTTACTTTAACAGCTGCTAAAGCTCTACAAAAGGACAAATAACCACTAATGAAATCTCTCAGTGATCTTTACAAACTACAATGTCTGATAGCCATTTAACAGTAACCTGTATTGTAGAAAAATATATTCAAAACTTCTGAATTATATGCCAGGTCTAAGAAATATTCACATTTGAAAACATTGCTACATTCAACAAATATAAATTAAAATGGTCTAGCATATTTAATTCAAAATTTTAACATCATTTTTAACTACATACTTCAGTTTCTTAGGATTGTTTTCATTCCAAAAGTTTTTAATTCATAGAAGAAATTATAATACTTACTCAAGGTTAAGCTACGTTTTCCGAAAAAGTTAGAATTAAAAAATAACACTATATTAATTATTCTAAAAATGGTCTAGTTTAAGTGTGAGAAGTACATAAAACAAGTCTACAGTTAAATATGTTAACCCTTTCGAGACAGGTTACGGGTGAAAGGCCACGTCATCTCATTTGTTGACTCGCATTCAAAATTTAATTGAACTACTATTTCATGAATTTATGTCAGTAACTTTGATATCAAACTGTAGTTTATAATTCAAATTTTAGTACTATATATTACTAAATTTCTTAATTTAAAAGCAAATATTAAAAAAACATAGATAAACATCGATTTTTGTGTGTCACGTGGTATGTTGAATGCAGCACTTGTCCAAATTAGATGTTTGTGAAGTCAAGATACTAAGTCTATAGTTTTGACGAATTAGAAACTCAAATTACCAATATAATATAAAATAAGAGCCTCTTATCTCTTTAATTTGGTAAGGTATCGCTCATGTAATAAATCAAATACA
>NW_013667968.1:157694-166763 GCF_000517525.1 Limulus polyphemus | reverse complement strand
CCCTCATTCTTCAATTACTAAATAAACAAGTACAACAATAATTTTCAACAGTCTTTGGTAAAATGTCCTGAACAAAGAGTTGGAACCCAGAAATCTCAAGTTACCTCAAACATCAAGCCGTATTACCATACTAATCTTACTGTGGCTGCAATATGATTGTGTAACACTCTACGGGAAACCTTCATTTTACACAAATATATCCAAGTTCTTCAAGAGAGGAAGAGATTCAACCTTTAATAATATGAAACTTAGCATTTTCCTACACTGAAAATATGTTTTCAATAGATACCTCCTCTCACAAAATAGCTTTTCTCGATTAGTACTGCCCTCTATTGGCTAAAATTTTTAATACTTGCCATTAGCCTTCCATCTCCCACTTCTGCATATCCACATGCAAATTATCATGAAGCGGCCCTACACCAACAGAAGTGCAACACAACCCCTATCATAACCATTACCCTCTTCACATTTGCACTCATTATTCACTTCAAGATTGGTCAGAAGACCAATCTTATATATCACCGGAAGTGGGGAGAATGGGTGTGAAATGTGAGAGGAGATAAGTATCTATAGGAAATATATTTTTGGTGGGCAGCAATCTCTGTCTGCTTTACTCATTTTAGTCCATGAGTGTATGGTCCGGGACAGACATATTTATGAAGCAAAAAATCACTTGAGAGAGAACTACTAGCAGTCCTACGAAACACCCCATCTGTACGGTGTGCATAACCCAATCCTGCGATGCAATTATTTAGGCATAGATCACGATAGAATGGAAACATACAACCAACACCTGGCAGCATCTGGAAGTATACATCAAGTCCATGGTTGGAAGGGCTACTATTTAATTGACATTGAGTATTGTCACGGGATTGACAGTGCAGATGTTTAAAAAAAGTATACATGGTCAGGCACCATTTGCCACAAAGTGGGAACCACAATACACTAGCCAAAAAGGTACCTGAAAAAGTAAGAAGTTGAAAAAGCAGCATTTCACAATTCCAAAATGTGAAAATTTTATATAAACAGTAAAGAAAATCAAAGTCTGTAGTAGAAAGGAAAAACGTCAAGAAATCTGTGAGCAAATACCATCACGTCTCTACAGTACTACTACTAATCAAGAATGATTAACGAATGCAAATGTGAAGAGGGCGCTGGTTACGATAAGGGTTGTATCTCGCTCCTGTTGGTGGAGGGCTGCTTCATGATCATTTGCACCTGGATATGCAGAAGCAGGAGGTGGAAGGCTAGTGGCGAGCATTGAAAATTTGAGTCAACAGAGGGCAGTACTAATCGAGAAAAGCTACTTTGTGAGAGGAAGTAAGATATTGCATCGGAATTCTAGTTCCATAAAACATCACTGCTGATAGTTCTTTTTAGTTTCTCCAAACTTATAGGGAAAAATCTTTAAAAATGAAAGATGGCTTGAAATTTAGTTTCTAAGTACATTTATTGATATATGATTGATGCATTCTTGGAAGTTGACTTACGACCAGCATATTAGCCTAAATTCTATATTTGCAATAAGGTCAAAATCTTATAGACATCTTACAATTACACCAAATTATTATTTGTACAGTTGTGACTGTTTTGTTACCTGCCCTGTTGAACATCATATAGCACCAGACCATCAGGATCTCGCATGAGCAGCATACCTGTTCCAGCATAAAAAATTTCATCACAGCTTGGGCCTTGAAGTTTTTTTGTGACTTCATTTTTCATGTTTTTCACCACTACCTAAAGACAAATGAATAACTGAGAATAAGAAAGCCACCACAAGAACTTCGACTAGCTCTTGAAACCAACTAACAGAACTGACTGTCACTTATATAATATGCCTACAATTTAAACTGCAAGACTTGTTCAGTAATGTCATGGCTTTACCCTCAGAACATTCTGCTGTATAGCCTGATACACTAGCCATTAGTTCATACTTGGCCTCTAATACATTAAAACAAAAATAAAGTTGTAAAAAAAATATGTAAGATAGTAATTTGTAAAATAATCCATTCCATAATGTATGTATATATTAGATTTACACAATTTTATCTCTAGGTGATGGTTTTTAAATGTTTGTGTTGTGCGTGTGTGTGTGAAACAATACTTTAAAACTTAAGGCTAAGTCATAAAATTGACATACACTGAAATATTAAATTCGATGACGAGGAACCCACTTTGAGACTAATAATGGCTGGAGACGGCTTGAATGGGTAATGAAGAAAAACTTTAATATAAGTTTAACATAACAGCAAATGTACAATGTTTTGACAAATGATGACAAAACCTTGTCGAAACGTTGTACATTTGCTGTTATGTTAAACTTATATTAAAGTTTTCTTCATTACACATTCAAGCCGTCTCCAGCCATTACTGAAATATTAAGTTTTCATAATCATTAAAGCAATAGAAAATTTATTAAAGAGATAGCAATATTATATTTTGTTTCATTTTATTTCTTACAGGAAAATGTGTTTGTTGTTCCGAAAAATAAAAATTTCATATTGCAATAAAGTCAGAGTATTATATTGATTGCATTTATTACATAAAAGACAGAGCAAAAATTTACAATTAACATATTTCAAAAGTTTGATTTTATCTAGCAAATATGATATAAATCACTTAATACTTGACATTAAAATAATTAAAGCCTAATATATCTGACACTGGGGCAACACCAGTTTTAGTAGTAAAATATAGCAGCTAAATTACTTGACTAAACCTTTTCTTTTTCATATGAAGAAAATCCTTCTAATGAATGGTAGGTGTACATTAACAATACAGCCTAATTCGATGTCGAGGAACCCACTTTGAGACTAATAATGGTTGGAGACGGCTTGAATGGGTAAGGAAGAAAAACTTTAAGATAAGTTTAACATAACAGCAAATGTACAACGTTTCAACAAGGTTTTGTCATCATCAGGTACATTTGCTGTTATGTTAAACTTATATTAAAATTTTTCTTCATTGCCCATTCAATACAGCCTAAGATAATTATTACCAAAAAAAAGAAATGAAAGTTTCAAATATAGTATAATGATTTATTAAATCAATTGTCAACCAGAAGTATTTTCAGTGCTGTTTTATTGCAACAACAACAACAATAAATAAACTTAATAGATGAAACTTAATAAATACAAATTATGATAGTTGTAAAAACTTGAGAAGTCCAAAGAAAAAAAAACTTTATTCTAAATTTGCAATATTAGGCCTTTTTCTTTTAAATAAAAAAACCACTGCAATTAATTTCTTGGTTTAAAAACTTAAAATGTAACTCATGTACTATGATATACATCAAAAAACACCACAAACATATTTCAAACATGAAGATTTTCCATACCTGAAAATATATTTCCTCTTCACACAGATAGCTTGATCCCTCGTGCATCTCCCTATGAGGTATGTAGGTCATTAGCCTTAAACTAACTCCCACTTAGGAATCACGTGTTTAACATGAATTTAATTGAGCTAGTACATGGTGACATCCTCATACGACGATAGCCCTACACTAATAGGAGGGTGAAACAAACCTCTTTGTGCAGTAACTCCCCTTAAGCACTTGTGCTTGAAATAACTTTATTCTTTTTCTTGGCATTGTCTAAACTGGACATGTTTTTTTAAGATTATTAACCAATTACATGAGAATGAGATCTGTGTTAGTTTAAGCAACTCAAACTTTGTTCAAGTTTCACTGGTTTCTTTTATACCTGAAGAAAAATGGAATAATAATTTTTTTTCATGCTTAACCATTATGCATTCTCAGTAACTTCCTCTTCATCCTATGGTAGTGATGATATTCCTAACATGGGACCTGAAGGAAATGCCCAACAGACAGCAAGAACTGATGTGGACATGCAGTAAATGCTCCTCCAAAGCCCAAATGCCAAAAGTCATATAGTCTTTCAGAGATCCCCCCCCCAGGTCAACAAAGAGGAATCTGTGAAGAAATGGAGATGAGGTTGAGGACCAGCAAGGAGATGCCCATCATGGTGTTGGTACTATCGATCCACCAATACAAATCCTCAAGAAGAGGAGAAGGGATGTGCATACTCAAGGACACCAACAGATCCCAAGAATTGGTTCCATAATTTCAACTGGAAAAGGGACATGTGGGGGTGGGTTGAATGAATGAGGGGTTTAAGAGAAGTCAGAGTTCCCCAAAGCAAAAGAACCTCATGTGCAGGGTGTAAAAGAGAAGCATAAACCTTGGTGACAAGACATTCCATCAATCATAAGTGAAGTGGAGAAGAATAAGCCTGACTGAGATGGGAATTGATGTATCAGATGTACCAAATATCCCTTTCACTACAGGCACACCTTTGAACTACTTTCTGTGCAAATCACAGAAATACATTAAAATTTATTTAAAAACTTTAACATCAATGTCACAGAAATTAACATTATAATGTATGTTATAATTTTAATTCCTTTATTTCAAAAGAAACCTTTAAATAAAAAACACTTAATTTCCAGTTTTCTTGTCACACAACTCCCAAGTTATGAAAAATCTCACCTTTCACAGCCTCTGTATTGAATGGAATAAACCACAGCTTGTACATTTATATCTAGACAGTAAGTGCATTTACTTGCCCTACTGACACTAATAATTCAAAGTTATTTTGTTGGATCCCGTAGCAACAAATAATAAATTTTGCCAACCTCTGATGGGTGCCACACCCACCATCTGTACTTTAGTTTGAGGTTTACAAACTACACATGTATATAATCATTAGAAAGAGCTCATTTTTCACTATAATCTAACAATGGTTATTTTGAAATTTGCATAATGTTGTCATCATAGAGAAGATGTAACTGCTTGTACTGTTGTTGCCTGCTTTGTTCACGATAGCACTTCAGCTGTTTCTTACCTAAATTTATTATAGTTAGAGAGCTAGTTAAATTGTTTCTAGGTTTTACTTTCATATCTTAATTAATTATGCATCATTTGTGTTTTAAAATTTATATCTGAAAGGTTTTAAAAAATTTTATAAAATAACCAAAGCTTCATCTCATTCCTCATTTGTTATATTATTACGTGAGTAGAGAAAAAAAGATTTTGCATGAGGCTAAAGTATCTCTGCCAATCATACTGGTCTATTATTCATGGACACCTGTTGACGTATGTCAGCATTAATAATTAACAGAAAAGAACAGGAAAGAAAAATAAAACATTAAGAATAAACTCTAAGTGAAAAGATAAAGATGTAAAATTACATATGTGATCCAAATAAAATATTTTTAGATTATTAGATTATTAAAAGGTATGTACATATTTTTATTTAAAAATTTTAAACATTTCATTGCATTGTATGTTGATGATAATAGCCAGAGTTAGTGATATGGTACAGAAAATGGAAAATAAAATATAAACATTTACCTTAAAAAACTTTTGATATTTAAAATATTCTAGAGGTTATGCACATGAAATTTGAAACCTGTAAGATGAAGAAAAGTATTTTTATATTTAAAATCAAATTCACCTTGCACTTCAGTGTAAGTAACTACAATAGATAAATACAATATTTTGAGTAGAAAGAATTATCTAAAACAATGTCATTCCTTGTGTAGAAAACACTTATAATATTTAATAAAGTCTTACCAGTTTTTGTGAGAATACGTAAAGAAAACGCAGAATTATCATATGTATTATTGCACGTATATCCTCAGATGTAATTCGCATCCACCCATTTTGAAAGGGATATAGGGCGAACATGAAAAAAAAACTTAAAAAGCTTGACAAACTAGCCCAGCTGAGCAGCATCCTGCAGAAGAAGGAAGGCGTGAGAGGTGTCCTTACGAGAAGGGGGCAAAGAGAAGCCAATCATCATATAATAATGGAACCTCAGCCCCAATCCATGAACAAGATGAGCAAACATCCCCACGACTCAGATAAAGTCATACAGAGCAGACACTATGCTAAAAAGAAGAGCACAGTGCTGGAAGACCCAATCCTGATGAACAAAACAAAGAAAATGTCTGAATGGCAGGATGTAAGGAATGTGTATGAAAACCCTTCATATGGAATCAAGGGATAATAAAAAACTGGATGAGAACCAATACGTCAATAACCAGATGTCAGACTCCAGATTTCTTGGAGACTACATAAAGATAAGGGTAATAACCAGGTGTAGGAGATATATACCCTCTTGATGGCATTCTTGGCCAAGAGATCAGAGACTACATCCTTGAAACACTGAAAATAAAGGGTAACAGAAGGAGGAGGAAGTGAAGAGAAGTGGAGAGACAAGCTGTGGGTGAGAACCTAAAGAACCCATCTGTCAGACAAAAGAGGCAGACAGCCCCTGCAAGGCAAAATGCAATAGGGTAGTCATTGAGGAGACAACCCTAATATTGGGAAATGGAAAGTAGAAGAGGGCCATGATGATGAAATGGGAAGGTGAAACATGGATTCAGCAGGCCTAGGAACAGAATGGTGAGGTTGAAAAAGACAAGAAAACACAGTAAACAATGAGGACTGCCCCAGACAAGGTCTCCAGTGAGTCAGGAACACTCCTGAAGACCTCAGGGTGAAGAAATGGAACCCAACAAGGACCATGGAGATTAGTGTGAGGGTGGCACATGTTAGCTAGGATAGCATCCTGTCCAACAGCAGCGAAATCAAGAAGGGATAAATAGAACAGAAGAAGAAGTATGAGCCAATGTGGTGAAAAGAAGAGAACAAACCTCTCCAGAAAACCCCCCCTGAGCATGAAATGCCTCAGACATAAGGTGAAGCGACAAGAGGTAACATAGGAGAGTGGTAAGAAAGAGACAAAGGCACCAAAATTGGGAATTAGAAAGGATATAAAAGTTAAGGAATCCACTTTCCAAACAGGGAAAAGAGATTCCAAAGACAGGAAACAAGGAACAGAAATAAAGAAAGCTGTTAGCCAGGACAAAAGATTCAAGTTGGTGAGGAAGATCAGGCATGTTTGTACAGGAGTGCAGGTGTTTGAAAAACGTATCTGCAAGGACCCTAATAGTCAGGTGAATAAAGGAAGACAACGTAGTCGAGTTTGAGTTTCATGTAATAAAGCATGGGATGAATCAAAAGGCAAACAGGAAAAAGTAAAAAAAGAACATACTTGTAAAATCATGTCAAAGAAAATATTAAAAGGATGAGGATTTTCTTCCACAGACATAGCTGTGATTTGAGCAAACCCTGTTTGGAGGATAGCCTGTCAATATTGTCATCATCCTGATCATGTTCAAATAGGGAAAAAGGAACACTGGCTGAATGGGTGGGAGGAGGAGGGTAGTCTGCATAATTAGCAAACCCTGTTTGAAGGATATCCTGTCAATATTGTCATCATCCTGATCATGTTCAAATAGAGAAAAAGGAACACTGACTGAATGGGTGGGAGGAGGAGGGTAGTCTGCATAACACGTTAAACAATGGCTGTCATATCCTGCACAGGTTCCATGTCAGGAACATCATCCCTATCACAGCACAAAGCAGAAGTTACCATCAAATGAGAATGTATAGTGCGTAAGGAAGAAAGAAAAATTATTTCGGTATAAAAGAAACCAGCAAAAGTTAAACAAAAATTTAAGTTTCTTAAAGTATTGTAAATCTCATGTAATTGATTAATAATTTTAAAAATACTCTCATTATAGACAATGCTAAGAAAAACAATGATGTTATTTTGTGTGCAAATGCTTAAGGGGAGTTATTGCATAAGGAGGTTGTGTCACCCCCTATTGGTGGAGGGCTATCGTTGCATGATGATGTCATCAGACACTAGTCCAGTTCATGTCAAATGTGATTTTTACGTGGGAGTTAGTTTAAGGCTAGTGGAATGTAAATCTGATAGGCAGGTATGTAAGGGATCAAGCTATTCTGTGTGAGAGGTGAGGTATCATTTCAGAAACTGAATTTATTTTTTAAATGAGAATTCTGGAGTGAAAAGAGAACTAATATATACTCAGTACTAACTTAGCCAATTAAGATAACAGATACAATTTATCTAAAATTTTTTAATTATGTAAAATATGTATATGATAGGATATACTAGCTGTTTACTAGTTAAGATCTTAACTCTTGACAGCATTATGTTGATCATATACAGTAATTTCAGATTATGCTTCTTGAGTTATATTCATCACACCTTGTAAGTAATGCAATTAACAACATTAAACATTTTGGCAATTGTCTCAAAATATATTTATGTGACTGTACTCTCAAAATAAACATAATTCAGTCATAAAATCAAGATGTCCAAAAATATTTCTTCAACTCACTGAATGGGTTCTGTCTAACACAGCAAACCTGTTCCTTGCAATCCAAATAGCTGTTAAACCTGAAGCCCTTTTGGAATCAGAAACATCTGAGCTATGAGCATCTGAATCTTTGGGAATAGCATATAGGTCATACGTGCTGTTGTCGATATTAGTAGTTCTAGTACAAACCAGGAGGCCATTTTCTGCTGGATTATATGATATGCTGAAAAACGTTAATTGAAAACAACATATATTTAAAGGGGGAAAAAAAGAAAAATATCCTAATCATATTTAATCATACACACACAAAAATGGACAGTCTTTAACTAAGAACAGAAATTTTCTTTAAAAAAGCAGTATGCAAAAGTGAAAAAATCTATTAAAACTCAATCTTGTTCAACTGAACACAAGGTAATCTAAAAATTAGATTAATTGATCTTTTATTATTCACAGGTTTTACTACCTATTCTGCATAAATACTTCACTGATTATTGCTGGTGAAATCTTTTGTAGACTTTGTTCATGTGTATGTTAAGTATACTACCAAATAAAAAAAGAAAATAATTCTTAAATGCTCAAAATTGGCATGTTCCTTACAGAAAAAAAGTTTGGCCACAAGTAAAAAACCAGGTTGGCTCATAAAAAGTATAAAGGATAGAATTAAAGAAAAGCAGTATAAATATAAGTAAAAAAATTAAATGCTCTTTTGGAGGACTATAGGAGTTTAATAGAGTTGATCAAATGGGAAATTAGGAAATAAAAAAAAAGGTTATGAAAAAGGGTTGGCAGAAAAATGTAGAAATTAATAGTAAGAATTTCTTCAAACATATTAAGAGCAGGCAAAATGTTAAT
>NW_013667968.1:153752-157084 GCF_000517525.1 Limulus polyphemus | reverse complement strand
AAAAAAAAAGGTTATGAAAAAGGGTTGGCAGAAAAATGTAGAAATTAATAGTAAGAATTTCTTCAAACATATTAAGAGCAGGCAAAATGTTAATATGGGAGTTAGGTATTTTAAGGATGATACAGGAAGGCTAATATCTGAGGGTTATTAAATTCTACCTTTTCTTCCAGTTCTACTAATGAATATTCAAGCAATATTCCTCATCCTGAACAGTTTCTAGATGGAAACAAAATTGAACAAGATAATTACATTAATTTTTAGTTGGTAAGAAAAATGGAGAAGTTTAAAGATTGATAAAGCTCCTGGATCAGAAAATATTTACCAAACTTACTTGAAAACAGGACTTCTACTTCCTGCTCGAAGCTGAAACACGGCTCTATCCTTAGAAGTAGTGAAGTCAAGCTTCCTGAGATGTTTTTCTTTAACATAATAGAGAATGTTACCGTAAACGGCAAAGGCAGGTCTTTCCCGCTCCAATTTAAAAATTATCATTCCACTGTCATGTCCTGCTGCAAAGATGTTGAGACTAGGATGAGCAGTCAAGATCCAGAAACGATCGTGATCCCTACGGAATGTGTGTAGACAGGTTCGTTTGGACATGTCCCACACACGAATACTTTTGTCCTCAGAATTGCTAAGAATAAGTTCTTGTCTGAAAAAAATATTAAAAATTTCAATAAAGATACCTACTCAAGCTTATTCAAATATAAATGATATTCAAAAAGAATTTAACACACTGTATTATTAAAATGTTTTGCTGTAGTATGTCATGTGCCATTGGGATCTTATGATGCCATTTCAACTCGTTGCCTTTATGAAGGTGCTTGTGAAGACAAGAAAATTCATATCTGCCTTGTATGAAATATTTAGTTGAACCAACTTCTATTTTTAAGTAATTCAAAATAAATTACAAGATTAGTCGAGCATGAAATTGTGAAGAAAACAGACAATTAGTTAAACCATATTTTTTCTGCTTCCGATGGAATTAATGAAAAGGGAGAAAAAAAATGTGAAACTACAGTATCAGAAATATTCTTAGACACATTACATAATTTTGTTTGTTTTTTAAAGTTGAAAACAACAACCTGATAATGCCAGTTATCCCAATCATAATTATTACTGATTTTAGGAAAGCTTATGCTTTGCTCTCAAGCCCTTCCTTACTTGAACAAAAAAACAAACTATAATGTATATGAGAAACCTGATTTTTTAAACTGTTTGTATGTCATTGTAAACAGAGTGTAAACTGATGAATTTTCTTTCCATTTGGTTTGCTTTATGGCTCTTGGAAATTTACTTGGGATAGATGAGTTTTAAAGAGTTACAGAAATTTAGCATTTACCTTTAACTATTTAAAAACTTGGTTTCCCTTGTTTTTGTAAATTCACCTCTTTAATCCCCTGGAGGGGATACTTATAATGGAAAGTTGTCACAAACTTCAGATGCAGGTTTGCATTATAAGCTTTGACATCTAATAGTACAGTATTTTGTCAGTTTTATATTTCTCTGCATTCAAAATAAGTGACAATGGAACTTTATTAAATATTGATTTAGTACACTTCATTAAATATTATAAAAAGACAAACAAACCTGGGATGAAATGTGACACAAGACACATTGTTATAATGTCCACGACATGTGTCAACTTCCCATGCTTTGGAATCATTCATTCTCCAAAGTTTTATCTGTCTATCATCTGCTCCAGACACAATCAGAGGCATTGTTGGATGAAACGCTGCCCAGTTAACCCCTCGGTCATGCCCTAAAGGAAATATTCAAGTCACAAATTTGAAACTAGAGAGTTATTTCTAACTAAATCTCATGCACTGAGTAACTTGAACTAAATAAGAATTAGCATAAAGAATTAAAAAGAAAATGCTTAAAAAATACCTGGGTTTAACCTCAACCACTTTCATTTGCTCAAAGCTAGAGGTTCAATAATATTTGTCCATAATTGAGATTCAGGAAATATTCAAAACTTAAAATACAAACTTCTAATATCCTGGGGGTGGAGTAAGTCCAATCTTTACTGCAGTTTTTTGTTGAGTAGAGAAAAAAAAAGGCTAAATTTTCAATAAATAATATATATAAGACTAGCAGATGCCCATTAAAACAATTCAACAGTAATTTACCTAAAAACAGTGACATATAAATATAAAATGTGCAGTCAACCCAGGATGTATATGCAATATGGTTATCTAGTGAGCTGTTTACAACCATCTTTTTTCCTTTCAATAATGAAAACTGCATTGCTTTGTTTTTAAGCAAAGGAGACTGAATACAATGCATTGTTGGTAAAAATCTTTGGTTTTTCGATGCAATGGGTAAATATTATAGTAGTGCTGGGATTTTTTCCACTGGATGCCACTGTTCCTTGTCATTTTACTGAGTGCAAGAAAAGACCTCTACAGAAGTAAGCCCTTTATAACAATTGCCATTTCTATAAGAAGTGTCAAAGGGAAGATAATTTGATTCAAATCAATTCACTCATCATGGTACAATAAAATCATGCATATATATATAATACCGACAGGAAAAATAAAAAAATACATATAAACTGAACAACAACAAATATATACTCAAACAAATGTTGCTCTCTTAATAATTTTTTTCCATTCATGCTCCTATCTATTTCTTTCAATCAGTCAACGCAAGAATTCCCATTTTTTTTGTAAAATTTGTTCAGAAAAAAAAACAACCTTTTTTGTTCTTAATAAGTTTTTTCTAAGATGGACCATTCAGCACATATGAAGATTGATGGATCGATGTATGAAATTTAAGGAGTTGCAAAACATGAATAATTTTCTTATTATGTATGCTAGAAAAAGAAGCATTTTTTTCTATGATTAATCATCAGGAGAGACAGAGCAAGACAGACAAACAAAAATTTGGCTATTATATATATATATAAATTGAACTAGATGATCACAATACTTCTGAGCTTAAGAAAGATTGGGAAGTTTAACAGATGATAAGGCTCCTGGGCAAGATAATATTTCCCCCAAAGTTTTGAAAAATGTTAAAGATTAGTTATATGAGTCACTTACCACTATTTCTTTAAGTCCTCGGATAGTGGGCAGGTGGCAAAGGATAGGAAGTTGGATAATGTTACTACTCTTTTCAAGGGAAATGATAAAATTTGTGCTGGTCATTATAGATCTATTAGTTTTACATCAGTGGTGAGTAAAGTTTTTGAAAGTCTGATAAAAGATGATTTGCAAAATCATTTAACAAAGTTTAAGATTTTGTTGGATAGTCAACATGGTTTCATCGACAATCAAGGGCAAGAAAAAAGAAGATTGGGTAAGTACTTTATTTCTTGTTTTTCATAT
>NW_013667968.1:142530-152935 GCF_000517525.1 Limulus polyphemus | reverse complement strand
AATTAAGAAAGAAGTTGTATCGCTGAAGTTCCTCGCAAAGAATTTATACCGGAAATTAACAAACGACCAGAGATGTAACAGTATATTTGATAATTACTTACTCGTCTAAATTCTTGCTTGTTCCTCCATTCTGCTTTCTGTGGTACATTTATGATCTCGTTTGGTAATTTCCAGCACACTAATCATTCATCAAAAAATAAATTTGGAAAAATTCGGCATCTGTTTATTACGCCCCCCAGTGGCACAGCGGGATGTCTGCGTACTTACAACGCTAGAAACCGGGTTTCGATACCCGTGGTGGACAGAGCACAGATAGCCCTTGTGTAGCTTTGTGCATAACAAAAAAAAACAAAAAAAACTGTTTATTACACAAACAAAATAACACAAAAATAAAGAGCAACTAATGACAAGTAAACGCAGTAATGTGGTATGTAAACATAACCATAAAATTACATATTCAAACATCATCTTGTCATGCGACACGAAAAGAAAAGGTATGGGACTTTTCTCGCGGTGAAAATACACATACAAAAGAAAATGGAAAGATCAGAATGAAACTGAGAAATCAAATTACTTTTAAAAAACAACATTTAATTCTGAAAATTAAAATTAAATGAAAAAGAATGTGGTTGAAATGACAAAAAAACGAAATAACTAATTGGTGTCTCTTGCCGATTTTCGTACATCTGATACTTTTCACAAATAACAAATATACATGTTTTAATAAGATATTATATTACATTTAATACATCCCATCTAGTCATAACATTGGCAATGGATTCATGATGTTGAAAACGAAGTCGAGTAATACAGATGAAGACAGATATTATATTACATTTAATAAATCCCATCTAGTTATAACACAGGCAATGGATTCATGATGTTGAAAACGAAGTCGAGTAATACAGATGAAGACAGTTGACAATTATTCCATATTTAGCGCACCCCCCCAGTGTCTGCGGACTTACAACGCTAGAAACTGGGTTTCGATACCAGTGTAGTTTTGTGTTTAACTACAAACCAACAAAAACATCTTTAGCGAAATATGAAACTAATGTTAGAATGATATTTATTCACTAATGCTATGGTACCATCAGTTACCATGTTACACAAGCTACACAATGGGCTACTTGTGCTCTGCAAACCACGGGTATCGAAACCCGGTTTCTAGAGTTGTAAGTCCGCAGACTTACCGCTGTGCCACTGGGGGCACACAATGTACTTGAAAATTTAGAATTCCTGACGATAAAGTAATAAAACATTAACTAATTGCTCCTACCTTCTAAAACATGCTTAACAACTGCCCCAGACTGCCCAAAAAGATCTGTATGTGATGGATTCTTCAAGTGTTCATCCAAGCCTGTTGGTCCTGGAGCTACATTTTTTTTTCTCAGGCCCGAAATATCCCAAACTCGAACAGTTTGATCAAGTGAAGCAGAAACTACCAAGTCTTCAGAAGGATGGAACTGTGCACACATTACATAATGGTTGTGCCCAGTCAGGACATATATACAGGTACGAGACTGCCAGTTCCAGATACGAATTGTTTGGTCATCCGATGCACTCAGGATCCATGGATATTCATGATGAAAGGTTGTTGTTCGAATGTAATCCAAATGTCCCAACAGTGTGAAAATACAACGTCTATGCTTGTAATTCCATACCTTAAAAACAAAAAATACTAACAATTTAAAAATTGTTTATACCATTTAAACAAGATACATAACAGATTAAATTAAAATATGTTTTTCAATCTTAAATAGAACATCACAAAGAAAAACAGTGTAAAAGCATGATGATGTAGAAAAACAACAGTTTACAGCAATATATAAAAGAAAATATCCAAAACTGCAGATATAATGACATTACAACTGTCACTCAAACAGGGATCTCTTTTCTGACAGGTTTAGATATCTTTGAGCTGTACAACTTGTTTTGAATTTTCCCAAGATACTAGCAATAAGTTAAATAATAATGAAAGTTACCATAAAATCATTAGTGGGTTATGATGGAGATTAATGAATAGGCAGCAGTTTTGACTGAGCAAGTGCATGTATTAACATGTTGGGTAACATACTTGCTCACAAGAGAAATTACTTATCCCTCACCTATACCACCTTACACTTTGCCATAAAGAAGTATCACCATTTTAAGTTACTATAGTCAACCCTCCACCCCTGCCTACTGGATCTAACTGTTTCTAAATTTAGTAAGTGTTTGGACATTATTACCAAATATCTGAAAACATACAAGTGGAAACTGCAGCCTCATATATGAGGAGAGGACCACTTGAATGGTGGAAACCACTAACATCAGAAATGGCTTTTGAAAACTGGGGAGAATTTAAGGATAACCTAACGTTCTAATTTTCCTACATAGAAAATGTATTTCTGATAGATACTTACCTCCACTCGTAATGATGCCCACTATGTGCACAAATTCTTCTGCTTGCCACTAGCTTTTAAATTCCTACCTACCTCATATTTAATGTAGTTCTGCTGCATCTTCTCACCCCTCCACCATTTATGAAGAGAGTACCTTTATTCAAAATTGTGTTCTATTACAAAGAAATGGTCGTTTCACGTACCTCAGTGATTTTTCTAATTATCTGAATCTTGAATACCTAGTGTGAATTTGTTTATAGATTTTATGATGGGTGAGATGGGTAGGGCCACTGTGTTTCATTTGCTAAATATATTGATATCTCAGTAAATAGAAATAATAAGAGGTTCTTATTTTATATTCTAGCTTATCAATATCGGTAATTTGAGTTTCTATTTTGTAAGACACTATAGACTTCGTATTTGGAAGTCAACTCATCTAATTTTAACCAAAGCTGCATTCAACAAACCATGTGACACACAAAAATAAATATTTAGGTACTATATTTTAAATATTTTCTTTTAAATTAAGAAATTAACTAATGTATAATATTAAAATTTGAATTATAATCTACAATTTGATGCCAAACTTATTGCCATACATTTATAAAATAGTAGTTCAATAAAATTTGAATGCAAGTCTACAAACATGACAACATGCCCTCTAACCCTTACGGCCATACCTATAAGAAAACCCATAGCTATAGAGTTAATGGGCATACAACAGTCAGCAACCTAGCATCCATGACATTTAAGAGATGTTGACTCAATGAAAATGTACCTGTATACATGGACACTTTATATTTAACTAATGTACAAACATTTTTCATCATTAATTATCAGTGTAGGAATAACAGTTTACACAATGTGTTGAAATCCCATTTCTGATAACTTGCATTACATATATTTTTTTTTCACATATCTGATTCCAATTTTATAATTGTGAAATAGACAAGAAAATCACATTGGTACCCCTACGACGAAATACTGAAAATAGCACCCACATAATCCCATTCTGACCAATTTTAGCTAACAAATGACTCCCACAGGTTTGTTGGCATTCCACGTCTGAAATTAAGAATAAAAAGGTGTGCTACAGTAGTAAAGTTTTAGAGACTGATTAAAGACAGAGATGGACAAGTAGTAGTATTTGCTAAGTAATTATATTCAATTTTCTCAAAACCGAAAAAAAAAAAAAAGCTGGTGACAGATGCTATTAGACACTTGCATTCATCTATTCAGTAATTCAAAAAAAAGTAGTAGTTGGAACGGGTGTTGCCAGGCAATTGCTTTCATGATTATATTCAATTTTCTCAACCCCCCCCCAAAAAAAAAGCGTGTGACAGATGTTATCAGACACTTGCCTCCATCTAGTCAGTAATTCAAAAAAGTAGTAGTTGAACAGGTGCTGCCAGGCAGTTGCTTTCGCTGTTGTCAGCAATTGAAAAAAGAGAAAACAGTTAGTGGTGGGTACTGCTAGGCAGTTGCTTTCACTGTTGTCAGCAATTGAAAAAAGAAAACAGTTAGTGGTGGGTACTGCCAACCAATTGCCTTCCCTCTAGTCAGCAGTTGAAAATTAGTGGCAGTGGCATAGTCTTAGTAGCTTTTTCATAACAAAAACAGGGATAGCAAGCTTGTTAGCAATGAGAATTGAACCCGAGACCCTCAAATCACAACTTCCCTCCTCCTTCTCCCACCAAATCACCAGACTTAAACAAACTTAAAGTGAAAAAAAAACTTATATTTTTATAAGGATAACCAACCATATAGCTTTGCTCTTAACAAACAAACATATTAGCACTATTTTGACTACTTGGATAGTTGGAATAATCAAAAATAGTAACAACCAGAAATGCTAATTGCAGTAATAAGTAGTTGATTATTTTTGTGAAAATCTGTTTAATCATAATTTCGGTTAATCAACTGTTGGAATAACCAAAAATTGTAATAATTAGAAAAAATCCATTTTGATTAATCTATTAGGTTATGTGTAACTAAATGGTGTAATTGCTGCTCATAGGAATTTGATTATATCAATTAAAGTCACTCAGCTCTAATTACAGATTCTTTGCAAACCACCTGACAAAGTTTATAGTTTAGTTAAACAGCTAGCATAGTTTCACATAGTGAAAAATCTTGCCTCATGAAGCTTCTGACTTCAAAGATGTCAAGTGCTGCGTATGATGATGAGAGTAAACATGTGAATTTGGTATATCTGGATTTTTGGAAGATTGTTAAAACAAAGAGCACATAAAAAGACTAGTAGAGAAAATTATCTATTGTGGGTGTGAGAGATAAATTAGGTCAATAGATTGAATAGAGAGGAAGGAAATAGTTGTAATAAAAGGAGTTCAGTCAAATGGAATTGGAGTTGCAAGTGGGGAACCTTTATTCTTTTTTATATATATTAAAGATAATCAAAGTAATGGTCAACAAACTGTCCTGTTTGCTGATGACATGAAAGTTTTGAGTGCAGCAAGCTATAAGGAGGAACTGTTTTACAAGGGGACTTGGATCATTTGGTGAATTGGGCAAATAAATGGCAGATGACATTAATTATGCTAAGTGGAAGGTAATGAATGTTGACTACCTTAAACTATTATTATCACCTTCATAGAAACCAACTCAATAGTGTTATGGAAGAAAAGCATCTTGGAGTATTGGTCTATCAGTCTCTAATGACTTCCAGGCAGTATGTTGCTGCCAGTGGGAAGCAAATGGGATTTTTGGCTTTATCTACAGGAATAATGAATATAACTCGAAGTAGGCTATAGTTTCTTTGTAAAGGTCTCTGGTTAGGACTCACTTAGAGTATAGTGTTCAGTCTTGAGCTCTTTACTTTAAGAAAATCATTGAGTTGTTGGAAAGATTTCAAAGGGCTACTAGGATGATTCCTGGTATGGAGATGCTGTCATAGGAAGGCAGGTTAAGATCCTTAAAATTATATTCTCCTGAGAAAAAAAGAAAAAGGTTCTGATTGAAGTATTAAAGATTATACAGGGAATATATCTACAAGGGCATACATTGGTATTCCTGTATGTTTGCTTCTATTTTTAAATAATTACACACACACACTCATTGCACATATCACCTTTAAAAATTATTAGACATACCAGTGTTTTTTCCATTATATGTTATGGTCATCTTCAACTTTTGTGAAATTCACCCAAACAAACTATTATTTGCCACAAGTGTTAATAAACAAGTAATTTCAGTCAACAATGTGTGGCTTGTGCTGTATTTTGTGTATGGTCTCAAACTGCATTACAAGTAACAACTGAGACACCCTACATTATGGTTTGTAGCTCTTTAAATGTATCCAGCTTTTGCAAGTTCCAACTTTCACACTTAACAACCATATACTACAGACACCCAAAAATTAATGAAACATTGTTAAAACATTGATGTCATCATTGCATTAATTATAGCAAGAACTTTTTAAGATGATCTGATGATTAAATACAAGAGGGAAAAAAAAGCCATTTCTAAACCAAATTATTCTTGGCCCAACTGAACTGTTTCTGGTAACACTAATACTTTAGAAGTCGTATTACTATTATAATCTACTTCTGTAATTCAACTCATCATCCTCAACTTGATCCAGTTATATTTCTATTTCTAGCCTATTTTGCTGTACTAACCTAGCCTACACAAATGAGACTTATCTTTTCGAATTAAAATTACCTTGATTTTATAGTCATCCCCCCCTGATACAAAGAGAGGTTGCTGATTATGAAAACAAATGCCTCGAACTGGACCATCGTGTTCGTCAAACTTATCAAGCAAAGTACACATTCGGTAATCCCAAAGCTGAATAACTCCATTGTGTAAGCTCGTCAACACCCAAGGCCTTTTTGGATGAAAACTCAATCCTTTCACCCTTGCCGACTTCGTTTCAAATTTTGTTAACATAGTTTATTTCATAAACTGACATACGCCAATATACTTATTTCGAATAATCCTAATCTCTTGCTAACGTAATTTTCTTGACGTGGCGACACCACTGAGGGAAGTCGTTGGTTAAACAACTACTTTTAAGAAACGCCCCCTATTATTTTTCTCTCTCGTTTTTTTTTAATTCATATATGAGTAAAAAAGTGACACAAAATTTTAGGGACTATTTATATTACAGTATAATATATACCCACTTATATTTAATGTTTGTTCAATAGATAAGGTAGAGGGGGGACAATGGGTCAAACGGGCCTAGGGCTAAATTTTTCTACCGGACCTATTATGATCGCGACTAAAGAATAAGGTAAAAACAAAACAAAAAAAAAACTAACCCTCAAATGTTTTACTTTTGGGGACAATGGGAAAATAATACCCGCGGATTTGCAAGACACGTCTATAAATTAATGAACAATATTAGATGATTCTTCAATAGGAAAACTGGTACTCTAACACATATAAAATTTGCATTTGGACAATAAAGCATATAGACAGAAAGAAACCACATACACATAAACTCAACAACTAACGCATTCACGCGCACACATACACATGCTTAAATCACATCAGTACTAATAATCAGTAGTAATAGATCATGTCATCTGTACTTGGTCAAACTATTCTCTCCCTGGCTCTTTTTGTAACAAAGGCATCTATGATGTGTTTGGTGTCAAGCGATTCAAACAAGTCATTTTCTGTGCATAAAAGTACCAGTGCATTTAACCTGTCTTGCCACATTATTGATCGAAGTATGTTCAATGTTATTTATCCTTTTTAGCGTCGAGAATTATCTTTCTCCCGAGCAATTGCTTGACATGAGACATACATACATCGTTAAGATTATCAGGGCGTTTAAAAAAGTTGATTTCAGAGATCGATCGAATATCATTCTCAACATACTTTGTTCCTTGGGTTCAGACAGTATTTCAACGACATATGCTTTGCAGAGGGCGGTAAAATGGACATTTTCTTCCTTTGAGCAACTCTGTGGGTTCAAAGGATATGTACTAATCAGCTTTTTGGTAGCATTGCGAAGATCCTCTGTAGTCATGGACTCTAAGTTTTATAGAAACCCAAATTCTCAACTAACGTTTTCATGTGCCAGTATTCTGTTCTCTAGTGCAATTGACAGTGTTTTTCAATTATTGTTAAGATAGTCTGAACTTTGTATTGAGTAGAGGGTGAAAATCACTGTCTTAAGCATCCCCTCCATCCCATCGCATATTTCTCTTCCTTGTTCTTGATCTTTCGACCTTACATATCTCATATTCTGACAGTTGTTTACCATTTTCCTCATATTCGGGAAATGAATCTTGTAATTCCTGTACGAACGTCTTGAGAGATTTTAGCAGATGAGAACCTGTACTGACATCCGTTTGGAAGTTTTCTAAGATAACGCTCCATAATTCTGTCATTATACCTGTTTCTAGTTGCTACAATCAGCATAAAGCTTCTTGATTATAAGGTTTTTCAGAGTCATGATTTGTAATGGGAGCGAGGACTTGTGTTATGGCTTTGTACCCCATCTGATAGCCTCTACCATATATGTGAACATAAAAAAGTAAGGTTACGGAAAGCCAAAACAAATAAACAAAGTGATCAGACAAGTCCTCAGGAGAGGAAGCTTTAGTGAAAGAAGAAGCAGGAAACAGGGAGTCTAACTTCTCCCCAGAATATTCCGTTTCAGAATGAAAATTCAAATCAGCACCTGCAGGAGAGATACCCCCGGGCCTCATGAAGGACTTCATCTTGCCCCGAAAATAAAGTCATGGACAGCTTCCACAGAGAGTAGATCTCCCCACTTCCAAAAAAAAAAACTTAAAAGGATTTTATTATGAAAAATGAATAAAAGGTGCAAGATCTACATTTGCAATCAAATTAACTGTCATCTCTTGGTATGAAAAATACAAAACTCATAGTATTTACAAATATTTTAAATTACAAAATAAAATTTAGCGACTGTACCAACATATTTAACATGATTTTTATATGGAGATTTCAAATATTTCACCCTCATGGCATGCAAACTTGACAAGGACTTTCCTCTTGTGTGAGAAAAGCACTACATATGTGGAAGAAGAAATTTAGAAGTAATTGTTGTTAACACCCTAAAGGCCTCTAATGAATAGTGAACATCTAGCTCTGGTGAAAAGAACAAATAGAATTCTTGGTTTTAATTAAAGGAGTTTTGAAGGTAAGAGCACAAAATTCATTGTAATCTTGTTTGAGACTGTAATGAGGCTTCATTTGGAATACTGGATGCAGTTCTAGTCCCCTCACTATAGTAGCGATATTAATATGTTTGACAAAGTGAAAATATGAGTTATCATAGTAATAGTTGGTTTATGCTACAAGAAAAGGCTTAATTCTTTTTAACATGTTTTCTCTAGTGTAAGAAAGAGTCAGAGGAGACTTAAATCACATGTTGAAAAGTGCTTTAAGTTCAGATGGTCTTCCTACAAGTGGTTTGAGTGGTACAATTAAAAAATCAGAAATGCAAACTTGAATATTAGGTTATTTTGTTTAAGCTTTGGCAGCCCATATGTGGACTTTTTAAACTGAAGTATGTTTTCATTATAATAACATACTTGTAGAATGGTTTACTTGAACACTGTTAGTTTCAACTTTTCTTTTCCAATTTGTTGGAAAAAAATATTGATATGAAGGGCTTTATTTGACTTGGATTTGATGGCCACCTTCTGCCCATTTTCTGCAGTTAGTTACACATGTTTATGAAGTTTTAGAGATGCAACCATTTGCTTTTGAGTCTGCCCCTGCTTTATTGTTTGATCATTCTCAAGGGGATTACTTAGTTTTCCTCCTCTTCCTGATATTGCTGTACATGCAGGGAGGTTTGCAACACAATCACATGAGGGTGTTGCTATGCCTCCCCCCTCGTTTATCTCAACAACATGGCCTGGCATATCATCATTGGGATGATATATATATTTGGACACTGAAAGGTTGGTCTGGTGTTGGATCTATGGGGTGCCAGGTACGAACCTGTTATATTTCTCTTAACAGGTCGCAATTTTCTTGGAATCGTTTGACTCTTACTACTGTTTTAGGATACTTCTCTTCCCTTCAACTTTTGTCAACTGTTCTCTAGAAGATATTTTGTGGGCTGGTATGTTTACTTCTCCCAACACATTCATATCTCATTACCTTCATGATCCGGCAGTTTCCTTTTCGATGGGATTTCGTCTTCCCCTGTGGCTGTGTTGACTACCTCTACTACATTTTAACAGGGAGGTGAGTAACAAGTTATCTTCTTTTCTCTTCTAGGGTTCCTATTGATTTATTTTGGATCCCGCTCAGTGGCGAGTGTTGGCTGGTCGGGTATGATTGTATTTAAATTTTGCACTAGCAACCTTTATATTGGTTCCTGGTTGCAATGGGCTCTGTCAAGATGAGGTGTTCCATAAGACCATTTGGATGCAATTCTGGATGGTGATATCATATTACAATATCTCTAATGGACCACTCCTCATGGATTATCACGAGTAAAGCTAAAGGGGATTTTGATAGTCCCTGCTGATCTTAGAGCTGAATCAGTCGAGATCAGTTTGCTTTTAAAAATTAAGCAACTTTGTTCACCTGTTGCATTGTCTCTGGAGACCTGTTCTTCAGGACTCCCCAATGCTTATGTTCTCCCATTACTTCTACTATTGGAGCTTGGGAGTCCTTACCACACCCAATTCCTAGTTGCTGGGTTGGTGGACAGAGGATTTTCCTTTGGAGCATTGAGTTTTCTCCACTCTTGGAGAAGAGGGCGAAGTTGGGGACCCTCCTACTTGACTTCCTGGAAGTTTTTTTCCCAAATGTCGGTAGGAGCAGAACCAACGTATGTGGGAGCCTACTCGTAAAACCAGTCCGGATTTGCCACTTAGCTATCTGGTGGGGGGTATTGCTTGGACCCTCTTATGAACACTATCAGGTCTTATTTTGTTCATGCAGGGGGTCCACTATCTCCTCGTTACTCCGAACACGACGTGGTCTTATCTTTGGTCCTTGGTGGGACAGTGTTTCACATCCTCTCTATAATTCCATGGGTAAGCGGAATTCTCCTTGCC
>NW_013667968.1:140667-141530 GCF_000517525.1 Limulus polyphemus | reverse complement strand
GCGCCCTCTATTCTTGTATATAAGTGCGCCAGACAATGAATCGGAATTGAATTGCAGACAGGCAGAAATAAAGACGGACAATTGAGTCAAGCGCGGTAATTACCGTAAGTAAGTGTGTGAATCATTGTGAATTATAGCGTGTGTTTAAAGTGACTGTGGAAATTAAGTGTATCGCAAAGTTGAATTGAGAAAGAATAAACTAGTTTTATTTAAGAAAGGACTTGTCTCTCTGAAGTTCCTCGGGAAGAATTTATTCTGGAAAATTAACCATCGAACACAGAGGCGTAACAATACGTATTGATGCTAACTTAAGTCTAGCTTCCCATGCAGTGTTACAACAGGATGATGATTTGTTGAGTTTTCATTGGATGTTTGTGGATTTTAGGTGAAAAACCATGCAATTGCTCAAGCTATATTTCATGCAAAATTACTTTCATATTTAATCTAATAGCATTTATTTTTTACAAATTTTCTAGGGGGGGATGCCCACAGACAGCCGTAGCATTAGCATGCTATGTATGCTGATTGTGTTTACACAATATGTGTTGGCTTTTGATTTCACAAATTAGAACCCACTTTCAAACATTTTGCGTACAGACCTGGATATGGAGTTCTAGTCTTTTCATTTTAATTTATTAATACTTGAATTAGCCAATAGAAGTGTTTGGTTGTACTATGAAAATTTTACTTTACTTTCTCAACAGTTGGGTCCACATAATAAAATGTTCTTTGTGTTTCCTAAACATAAAACTGAAAATTACTTACTCTTCAAAACTTGGAGAACGTACAAAATCACACACCTGGAAATAAAATGCACTATGTCTGTAACATCTGGTGGAATCGTATATTTGAAAATTCTTTCT
>NW_013667968.1:118717-139897 GCF_000517525.1 Limulus polyphemus | reverse complement strand
AACAAACAATAGTCCGAGGATGCTATATTCATCAGGAACCGTGTATCTCTGAAATTCAACAAGAAGATGAGGAGCTTTCGAAAACAACTTGTCCAGATTATGGCAGAGAAGCTGGATTTGGAATCTGTGGGCACTATTTGGTGGTGAGGTAATACATTTAAACTTACCAGTGTTCAAGGGATCTGCAATGAAGGACCTAAAATGTTTCATCAGATGTTTTAAGCAAGTTGTTGCTTGGAATGGATGAAATTAGTGACATGCAGTGAAATGCCAAGTACTAATTCTGGATGGTGATATTTCGATGTACTAGAGTACTTGGATGAGGCATGGCCGAATGAAAGGGGCATAGTTATTAATAAGCTGCACTAAAGATTCGACCCTACAAATCTATAGGGCCGAATGCAATGCTCTAAGATAAGGACCCCAAGAGAACTTGGTCATTTGTGTGGATGATTTAAAGAAAGCATTTTTTACCATACCTCTTGAAGGTCACTATGAAGTGTTTAATGACAAGTTTTTTGAAGTTTTACTGAGGAAACCTATGCATCACCACATAGAACTGAGGGGCATATCGTCTCTAACAGAGAAAGTTTCAGTAGCAACACAGTATGAGGTAGTCACATGAAGCCACATACTGAAATAACAGTGGAAGTCAGCATTAGTGGCAATTTCAGCTGTAGATCTTATGTTTCTACCTTCTTTGTTAGTATATAAAAATTTTCAATTTTTATACATATTGATCTTGTGTTCTTGGTATAGAGAGTTGGTGATGGATTCATTAAGTTCCTCTCGCCATAGTTATTCATGGAACTAGGTTATTTAATTTGGGTATCACATCAGGGGTGTAACCAGGGGAGGGGGTAAATTACCACATCAGAGTTATAAAAAGTCTAAAAGGTCCACCATCTTGTGATTTTTTTCCCCATAAACACTACTTTCTTGTAAATCACTTTAATAGTCTATATAGAAGAAAAGGTCCAAATTGTTTTTGAAAGAAGAGTCTCCCACTCTATAGTGCTGTTACACACCTGTATCACACATACTTACTGTAATGCAGCAAATACTTTGGGAGGTGCTGTGAATCTTACAAGTGTAGTGAGTGTTGGTATAATAAGCCTAAAGTAAAGACGTGGAGTAGGATCACCTAGCCTAGAGCCAAGTGCATAAAATTTATCATGAAAGTAAAAATGTCTATTCAATTGTTATCTTAAATTGTTTTTGAATTAATCTATTTTCTGTTATATCACCAATATTTTTAATTTAAAAAACACCTCTTTAATCAACGGAAACGCTAAATTAAAAAATCAACAAATATTTTTCCAGTTTGTTGTCTATACATATTTGAACATATTCCAGTAAAGATACCAAAATACACTTCCTAAAGATTGTTGTTCAGTTGTTGAATAAAGGTAGTTTCACTATGTGATACATTGTGTTCAGTCTCTATTTATTTGCTACAGTGTTAGTCGAGGTTAAAGAAAATTCAGATTTTGTTCTGTAAAACATTTTCTGGTGAATTCCTATTTATTTTGTGGCTCCCGCCCAATTACTTACAGGAAAATCAGTGAATCTATAAACACCACAGAGCAGGTATGAAGGATTTATCATAACCACAGGATTTATTGTTGTTGAGTGTATGTTTCTCTTGATTCATTGTGTTCTTCTAACCTCTTGAGTCAGTGTGTTAAGTTCTGAATTCGAAAAAATTCCATTTTTCACAAGTCAAAGGATTCATAACCAAGAGGAAGGGTTAGGCACTGAGAAAGTACAGTTTTCGGAAAAAGTTTTGGGTCAAAAGGAAGTCCTCTCCTAGACATTAAACTTTTGCTGATGTTGCAAACATCCATGATAACTTTCTCACTGTGGGGTCAGGTCTGAGAATCAGAACTGCCCAAATTTGGTGCACCCAGAATAGATGATCAAGTTCTCCACCTGAAGCCTCAGTGCACAGGAGGTATGGACGATTGAGGATGATCATGGTGGTTTGTAGTTTTTCTAGTCCAAAGCTGAATGGTGCAGTCTCTACAGGACTTCCAAGTATTTGTCAGCCAGAGCAGTTCAACTCTAACTCTTGTCAGTGCCACCTATAACCAGACAAGAGAGACTAGAGGTGCCATTAGCAAACGATATCTAACAAGTGGCAAGACAGCAAGCATGGACTGGTGAAGGTGGTACTTTTGGGGGCAACACTGAGCCTCTCTAGGCAGGGAGGTATACTGCTAGGATATCATTGGATCAAGAATAAGCTGGGGTTTTGAGAGTCAAAAGACGAGTAACTTCCAGAAACTTAACATTCTGGGCAGGCATCTAATGCCGTTTAAATGTATTGGTCTCTGTACAAGCCCACTCCTCAACACCTCTGATATTTAGGATGTCTCAATCAGGAGTGGGCCTAGAATCTGTAGATGAGAGGTTTACACCGAAGCCCTAGATAGCTGTGATAGAGACTAAATAAATATCACCTCTGGTGTTTAAGAATGGAGCAAAAGAGGATCTGGACTACTTCTTCAAGAATTTCAGACAGTTTACTACCTGGAACAGCTGGTATCAGGAACATGCAATGCAACATCTGATCCTGAGTTTCAATGGTCCAACTCTCGATGCTATCAAGCACTTTAGCAAAGTAAAACTCCAAGTTGTTAAGATGTTTGGAACCAGTGGAAAACCTAATTGTCTATTTCGCAAAGTTCAAGTTTCAAAAAAAGGATCCCTCAGGTAACTCGACTGCTTATACAGAAGATCTGTGCCAGTTGCATGGGAAAACATATTCTGGAATGACATTTTCAGATTACAAATATATCCTCATTAATTAGTTTATAGAGGGCTTTCCAGTAAAATGATGAGGCATTACTTGGGTATAAGGGATTTTCTCGCTCTAATAAATATGGTTTCTGGTAACAGGATTTGAGCTCATGACTTTGAATAGGTTGCAAGAAAAGTAAAAGTTCACAGAAGCATCTCCTGTGACTTTAACTTAGACAAACCACCTACTCAAGTATTCAACACAGCCTGGCACTGTAACACAGTTCTACTGGAGTCCAGCGAATGGTTATGACATTCCAGGTCTGCCAATGGTGTTCATACTGCAGCCAATGCCAACAATGCCTTCGCCCAGATGGAGAAGACAAAAGCATTTACTTTGGATGTGGGCAGCAGGATCACTTCAAAGTTAACTGACCATACTTTGCCATGCAGCAAGATAGGTAAAACTCCCAGCAATGGTCGACTGTATGGCAGATACAGGAGGATATGCATTGATATGTGGCTATTGCTACTTCCACTCCGGTAAAATAGTTGAATATGAATTGGAACTGGCCACTGATTTGGGGATGTGCAGGCGACTTCTGCTCAAAGGTTTAGGGATCAGCTCAGCTTTGTCAGAGCTGTATGGGGCTAGATATGTGTTTTTGAAGATAAATGAGCAAATGATAGATTTTTTGGTTGAGAAAGGAGTTGCCAGAATACTGGTTGATCTTGATGTATAGCAGGCACTCCAAGTACAGTAACCATGCTGACCAGATAACAATGACTTTGTTCTGGTATATATTATTAGTTTAGATATGACTGGAGGGGCAAGGCCCCATCTATGTCTGAATAAAGTCAACAACTGAATGAAAATAGCCATCTCTATCCTTGAGTCTGGCATTGGTATCCTAGGTGCACTACAAAAATTATCCACAAGTTTCGCCCGTGTAACAGGTGATTTGCATTTCCATGGGAATCTCATCCAGTGCTAGCCAGGCTTGATTCAGAAACAATAGACTGCACTTAAATCAGCATGTGCTGAACTTTCTTCTATTCTGCCCTTCATCTTCTCTGGAAGTTTTTTAATCGTCATTTGTTTTACACTTTCTTTTCTAGCGTTCAAGCTAATCCAAATCAGTTTAAAACATGGGTGAAAAGCAGCTGCGGGAACGTGATCCTCATTGACAGAGGCAGCTTCAAAGCACTTCTTAATTTCTGAAATCAAAGCATTAACAATGTAAGTCTGGAGTGGTTTACCACAAAGAGCTTTTAGTTTTGTCAAACATGTGGGTGTATGTTGGCAGAAGCAGTCCCACATAGGGCTTAGTTTCACTTTGAAGTAAATCCAGAACACATGCTACAGATCACATGACGATTACATATTCTTTTATGAAGCTTATGTCTGAAAGGTAGAAACACGCGATGCCCAGCCATCACACACTTTATTGACTGAGCTGTCTTTCTTGATAAATAAATTCTCCATACGAATAAATGCATCATTCATCGAATTCCACCTCGTAGTGCATGGAACAACAAAATGTTCACCCAGTTTCACCCATTTAATCAAAAAATCTACGAGTAAAGTTCTGAGCTGACAGACAGAGACAGACGCAAGCGTACTATTTAATAATTTATATAGATTAAGATTAAGAAATATTATATACATCATTAATTGTTATAAAATATACTAACAAACAAAACATACTATAAAAATATTGTGACTAACCTGAATGCCTTGACAAAGATGGACCCATTGTCAGTAGTGGTCTTGGTAATCTTGTTTTGAAAGCAGTATTTAATGTGAACTTCTTTCAGTTCCATGGCGATCAGGTCATAGGTGTGCTGGCCAGTAAGACAGCGGCAAACAAGCGCTACATATTCCTTCTGCAGGCTTCCTCGGTCAATCCAATGCACAGTCATGCCCATATAGGATCTGTAACATAAGCAATACAAACTAAACTACTGAATGCAAAACGGAACGGTAACGTTCACTGTAGATGATATGCTGAAGCCTATTTCAAGTCTCATTCTATTCAACTCATTGTCCGTAAAGTGAAAAATTTTAACAATTTAGTACAACTTACCTGTTTCTGTAGCTCCAGCCCCCCAGTGGCACAGCGGTGTCTCTGCGACTTCCAACGCTAGAAACCGAGTTTCGATACCCGTGGTGGGCAGAGCACAGATAGCCCTTTGTTTAGCTTTGCGCTTAACTTCAAACAAACTGTAGCTCCAACAGTCAGCTGTGGTCACAAGCCACTCTACTGTGCTAAGATTCTCTTTCAGTACACCCTTTTTTTTTGGTGAATTTACCGTTAATTGCGCATATTTTATTTGGCTGTGTTGTCTGAATAAGATTTTTTAAAGCTTGCAATTCAACAAATTTGAAAGAAAGCATTTCCTTAATTTTTAAATTAATGACCAAATCAGTTACGAGTACATTTATTTTACATTGGCTAACCTTCCCGGCACAAGCAGTAATGAAGGCTTCAAGAGTTAGTTGTCATGCTTCATTTCTTCCAGTTTTTCTTTTACTAGAAGCATGAACCCCTGTCTCTGCTGCTTCAATTGATCGTTTCCTTGACCTGTTTACCTCCGTTCCTCTCTCGATGCACGATTCAATATCCTTGAGTTTATGGGAATGTTTGTAACTAGTGTGTTTCTTTAGATTTCTTATTGACACTATAAGTATTATCTTTGGACAAACACAACCTACACTGCAACAAAACACTTCGGGATTGGGATACGCTTGCACTTTCACTTCCAACAAATTCAAAATAGTCTTTTATGTAAGGCCAAGGATAGCTGCTTCCACGATTAGAGTCACTGTTAAAAACTTCTGTAACAGAAACATAGTTTTTTGTTTTTTTTTACCGATTTCCATTTTATAACATTAGCTAATGCACATGGCGACGCCCAAGAGATAATATGACAGAGGACCACAGCTCTCTAAAAATCAAATACTGCATTGGAGGATCTATCTATTATTGGGGCTACAGTAAAGTTTGGAAGCCCTGATTTCCCTTGCCGATATATATGTATCTATTGTAATGTATTTATTGTTTTTTATTTATTTTCATATATATGTAAATAATGTAAGTAGAGTTGTATAACATTTTTGTGTATATATGTGTATATACACATAGATATGTATATACTATAGATGTGTATATATAGATGTAAGGATAATTTCCATTATCATGATTGATCTTTTTCTTTTTGTAGGTGAGATAAGGATTGTAAATATTTTATACACTTTTGAATATATCTGTATATTTCAAACAGCGTTATATCATGTCATTATTTTCTTATTGCTTTGTAAATGTTTTTCTAAAGAGGTTAACTTTTGTATTATTAGATTTTCATTTATTTTTAAAGATATTATGTTATGCTTGTTGTTAAAGAGTTTGTTTTCGTAAAGTTTCTATGCAAAGAGTTCACCTTGTTTTACATTTTGACGACGCTATTCCATTGTTTGCATAGCATGCAGTTTGTGTTAATTTCCTGTTTTAATGTATAAGTTTTTGTTTACAAAGTTTTGTATATATATATTGTTGATTGCATGGGTGAAAGCAACTTAAACCAATTCCTCGAATGGTACAAGGATATTTTAACTGGTTTCTAAGTTTTAAGTTAGGGATGTTGTTTGTGATTAAGCACAAAGCTCTGCCTACCACGGGTATCAAAACCTGGTTTCTAGCAATATAAGTCCGCAGATGTACCACTTTGCCACTGGGGAGCAAGTTAGGGATGATCAGGTCAACCTGAAAATAAAGCGGAAGGATGAAACTTGGTATGCAAATATACCACATGTTTCCATTAGTTAATATGAAATACTTCACAATTTATCCCTATATTGAGCATGTGTTCTTAATACAGAAGGTCAGTCAAGGAAGATACCAAGTTCCTCTTACCCTAGTTACAAAAATTAGGTTGTTCATTTAGGCCATAAATATACTTTTTGTAGGAAAATTTGCTTTAATATAGTGCACACTGTATAAAACTGACAATGTTCTTTTCCATTGCCACGTCAGGTAATGCCTTTTGGATAAAACATCACTTGGTTTGCAGTGAGAGTGACCATCATTCACGTGGGTGGCGCTTGCATCTTTAGAAGAATGCCATTGTTTTTCCTTCCTATATAATGCCATGCTTTCTCAGTCTTGAACATGATGGTATTATTTTACAAAAAGTGCCATAAATCTAAATATATTGTTTTGAGCACACTCCAGTAACACTCAAAATACACTTACCCATAAAAGTTTTGATCGCTGTTTGTGAATGCTTGAATAAACAATTGATTTCACTGTGTGATATACTGTGACAGTCTTTTTCTTTGTTTTCGACGAAGTCGATGTCAATATAATTCAGATTTTACTCCATAAAACATTTTCTGGTGGACTTAAGTCATTCCTACTCAATCACTCACAAGAAAATCAATTAACAAATATTACAACCATACCTCAGAATATCATACACAGTATAATCAGTTCTCATATGCGTGTCTGTTTGAAATTTCCTAACTTTTAGATGAATGAAATATTCATCACCAAACGTCAATGAAACATTTGGTATGTTGCACATACTACATTGGTATTAGGATGACTATTCTTAAAGAAACCACGAAATCGAATATAACCACCATACGAAAACAATTAGAATGGCAAGGTTAGCCCAGTACAAAAAAGTGTGAGGAAAGTTTTTACAATTAAAAACAAAACAAAACTGTGAGTGGAGACGTAAAGACCCCAACAGACAGAATGCAGATATGAAGTTAGTTTTATATGCTATAGACTATAGCGCATAAGAACTTTCAGAATTTAAGTAGAAAAAATACAGTGTTAAATAGAGTTTGTACGTTCAAACTCCAAAATAAAGTTTAAAATGAATAGTACAAAGAGTGAGAAAACAGAAAAATACACTAATTTATCAGTACAGAACGTAATATAAAATGGAAATATTCAAATCAAAAATTATAAAACTAAACCACTGTGTATTTTTGTTTTGAATTTCACAGAAAGCCTCTACATGGATATATGCGCCAACCTCCCCTAATTGAGTAATGATAGACTAGACAGAAGACAACTGGTCAATACTACCCACCGCCAACTCTTGGGTTGCTCTTTTACCAACGAATAGTTAGATTGACTCTCACATTATAATGCCCCCAAGAATGAAAAGACGAGTATGTTCAGTGACGGGAAATCGAGCACGCGATCCTCATGTTGCGAGTCGAGCGCCTTATTCGGTAGGCCATGCCAGGTCTATAAATGCCGATCAATCTCACTGTTCGTTCGTAAAGAGTAGCCCTAGATTATGAGGCAGGTGGTGTTGACTAGTTGCCTTCCGTCTAGGCTATCACTGCTAAATTAGGGGCAGTTAATCTATCACTTTTAAATCAGGGAAGGTTAGCGCAGATAGCCATCGAGTGGCTTTGCGCGGAATTCAACAAACAAGCAAAGAAAAAATATAATGTTACGTATCTGTTTGTTTGTTTGTTTCTGGTAGAAATTATTTCCGAGGATCTTCAGCGATACAAGTCCTTTCTTGATTAAACCAGTTTATTCTTCCTCGATATAAACTTTTAGTACACAGTAGTTCCACAATAAGTACGTTTCTCGTCACTTTAAACTTAACAACTTTTATTATACACACTATAAATCACAGCGATTCACAATCGCGATAATTTCGCTCTCGACGAGTGCAAAACACACACTTTACGGCTCACTGGCTCGAAACTAAGAGAATCATAAATTACTCGGAACTCAAAGTAACTACTGCTCTCTCTTCATATATATATCCGCGCTGGCTTTCACTGCCAGGCTTATATACTAACGAAGAGGGCATCTCGAACACACTCGGACTTCCCCGATCATTCGAGAAACTCATCACCCACGCTACCAGCGCCCAACGCGCCAGCAGCGTCACGTGACTTCCGCTATCGTAACAATAACCTAATTCGTAAAATACTATTAAACACTTTTCAAATATTATCTCAAATCGCAAATAATAATGAAGCGACATCTGCAACAACCTTTATCAGTTTAATAATCAATCAATATATATATGTATAATATAAAACGGATCACACTGTGTAACTGCTCTCCCTAGCATTACTAACTTCGGAATATATATTTTAATTTTCTTAGTAGACCACAAGAATACATATCATACGACTAATAAATTAGCATTTGTTTAACATATTCATATATTAATATCCAAATGTTACCGCTAGGGGAAGTTCCTATCGGTTTCTTAACATAATAATGACTTATTTAATACTTAATTTACAAAGAGAAGCTGGTTAACTAGCGATTTTAAGGAAACTAAAACTATAGCAAATTAAACTAGGGAAAATACGTAAATGATAAGTGAAACAATAACTAAAACTAAGGTTTATAACGCTAAAAATTGTAGATTAGCCTACTATGTAGCTTTGCACTTAACAAAACAAAAGCGAAGCGAAGGTCTCCCAGTGGGTAGGCTGTAAGTTTATGAACTAACAACGCTAAAACAAACGAGTAAAACGAATACTTTAGGTTTGAAAGATGTGGGCCTGGTGATTAGGGCCCTAGACTTACAATCTGCCGTGAGAGCGTTATAACGTGACGGTCAATCCCTCTATTTGTTGGTATAAGAGTAGCCCAACAGATGATGCTAGGTGAGATAACTAGCTGCCTTCCCTCTAATCTGCCCCCCCCTCCCAGTGGCACAGCGGTATGTCTGCGGACTTACAACGCTAGAAACCGGGTTTCGATAGCCATGGTGGGCAGAGCACAGATAGCCCTTGTGTAGCTTTGTGCATAATTAAAAAACCCTCTAATCTATCATTGCTAAATTAGGGACGGCTAGAGTACAAAGTCTTCGTGTAGCTTTATGTTAAATTTAAAGAAATTGGAACAGATGTTTCATAACTACTTTTTATATAGTTAATAAAAAAACTTTATAAGTAAAGTTTGAGACAATTGTGTTTATCAAAATCAGACTTTGAATTGAACAAAAATGATGCAATGAAGGATGCCAGTACAATCGTATATACCAGAAAAACACAGTGTTATAATTAAACATGTATATTTATGCAATTATATTGATGCAAAATTAACAGTTGATATAATAGTACTGCACACAAATATATATAATTTACTTTTAAGAAAACTATCACGAATATTTAAATTGCTTTTTATTTTATTGTTTCATTCAGTTGTTTTTATTTAATAGTTTTATGATTTCTGATTATATACTTAAATGTTACAATAAATATTTAGATTTAAACAAAAGCGTAATTATTTCTGCCAGCATTTCTCATTTTTACTGGTAGTTTTTGTTCATTCAGTAAATATATTAATTTATCCAATATGCTTTTCATTCTGCTGTAGTAAAAATATTATCCTCTGTAAATAAATTTTTCTTTTGCGAGTTATCTTATTGATTTTCTTTTTAATTTAATTGGCTATATGTTTCCTAAATAAGTAAATACATTATTCAAATAAATTAGTATACACTTGTTTATTATTATTATTATTTGGTAGATTAAGACTAAGAGTTTGCCTGGTTCTGAGATATCGGTCGCTGGTTTCCAGCATAGGAAACGCCATCGGTTGGGTAGAACCGTTTTCGTGAAACTCTCACCGTTTTATGATTTTGATTGTTAACTAATGTTTGTGTTTGGAAGATGCCTGTCGATTTCAGAGATTATTTTTGGGTAAGTGTTTTTTTTTCTTATTATTGTAAGTTCTTTAAAGTTCATTATTATATATGCGTTAACACCTCGGTCCACTGTATCATTCTTAGCCAATGTAGTGTATACATAATACACTATAAAGTAATACACCCCACCACTCTCCACTAGCCTAAGGTCGTATTAATAACACTTGAACTTTGAAGAACGGTGGAACTTGGAAGTGAAGAACGTATAGTTACATGACCGAGTTAACTTTCTGAGTCTCGTATCGCTTAGCTGGGCTAGTATAGGTAGAAGTGATAAGGTTGATATGGAGAAATCATATATTTCGATCAAGCTAGGGAATTGTATTTGTACACTGTCCCAAAATTCTATGTCAGTATATACAAACTTAGCCATACTCTCTTTGAATATCAGTTGATTATAATTATGTCAGCCTTTGCGTTTAATGTCTGATCTGAACTAGATTTAATTTAGAAAGAGTTATAAAATATAGTTTGTAATTTAATTATTAAGATTTATACTGTTGGACTTAAATTTGAAATGTTTTTAAGTTTATTCAGCCTATTTTCTGCATCAGAACCCTTGTATAAGTTCTTCTCTTTCTGTAGTAGTGGCATTTGATTTTTTGTGTAATGTTGTCGTCTGTCCACGATCATTAGTTTTCTTCTTTTATGAAATTGTATCATCATGAAACTAGAAGTGCACTTAATGACTAGATCTGCTGCTACTGATCATTGTGTTACTACTCAAGTACTACTAACATCTTTTTTAGATATTTCTTCAAATTTCAAATATTGCTCAGTGGAATAGCAAGGGTCTCAAAGGGCCAGGGGCAAGATTTTTTCCATGGAGTCCTTTCTGTCTACTAACTTTTTTTACTGCAGTCAAGTCATGCATTTATGATTTAAGTGTCCACATCTTTTTTTATGCAGTGGCTAGATACCTGGCAGCTGCAAATAATTTCTTGCATATTAAATGCTCTGCAGTCCAAAAGCTTGAATATTGATGAGCTACAATAACAATGATAATAGTAAAAATAATTATCATGACAATAATTAATAATAATGATGATAATTTTTAAAAATTGTATTATGACAAATTTAATTTTTGAAATAGGTGTTCCATGTTGTTAAAATATTTAAATTAGTTGTTCTAATTATTACTGTTTTCAATTATTCCAGTTAATCAAAATTATAATAAAATCAATTGTCATGGTAGTAATCAACTATTGGAAATTAGGATTTCCAATTATTTATTACTTTTGATTATTCAAACTATTGCATTATTGTTTGGGGATCTTGTGACTTGAAGGTATAGGGTTCCATTCCCATTTTCACCAGTTTAATTTCATTTAATTCCAAGTTATTGTGCCTGAAGTCTGAAGACAAGAGTTTCCTCTGACTTTTCATATTTTTCCATCATTTGATAGCATTGTTGAGACACACATTTTAAAATAAATTTTATATGTTAATTCTAAATATAAAACAACAATTTTAAATAAAAAACATTTTTGAATCAACATTTTATAATTTTCTGACATTTAGCTTGTATGGGAAGGGGGGATTATAAGGGGCATATCCTAATTGATAAAGCAATTGTAATCCGTTAGGAGCCCATTGATCAGTCATTTACAAATACTGTTAGTTGTCCAACTTGAGACATATACTAAATAATAATTTCTTTGTTCTACTATCAAAGCTTACACAATAATCTGCTTGTGACTCCCACTCTATTAACACCTGTTGTCAAGCAATTGTAGAAAAACGTCTCACTCAATTAAACAGGTTTACTCTTGGTGAATGGCAGTTATCACCTGAACAAGAATAATAATGTTTCTACTGACTGTGTTCTGATGTTCAAAGTGATGCATTATTAGACATGGCTTCATCAGTAATTTCTCCAAAAGGGGCTGCCTGGAGGGGTTGCTTGTTTTAAACATTTACACCACTATACAGTAGTGTGTTGTCTGTTAGTTGACACTAAAATGACATCACATAGGAGATGCTTAATGTTGCAACTTGTACTGTTGTGATGTCAGTAAAACATATGCATATCATGAATCATGAGAGGAATTATGCACTCTGTAGGCTGCAACACAACATGACATATGAACTTCAAAAGCAAGAAATGAAAATATTTGTTACTCTTAATTTTGGTATTATTTACTCTTGAAACAGAACACTTTCAGGAACCCTGTGGAAATACATATATAGTTATAATAATATACTTTTGACCTCTACTCAATATCTGTTTATTTTATCTATTTTTACAAAAGCGAACAACTAATCTTAATGATAAAGAAAGGTGATTTTTTTTTAATGTATAGAAAATTAATAAATATGTGAAATGCTATTTCATGTTGGATGTCAGTATAATAATTGCACCATTAAAACATACCTGTTGTCAGTTCTAACATTCTTACATCTCATTGTTTTGGAATATATGATTTGGAAGGTACTTCAGTAAGAAATGATTATACATTGCCATTATTACTATATTTCATCATGGAGACTGAATGTTTTTCTCTAATTTATGTACAGTAGTGTATGTAATGGTATTAAGACCATTATTTTACCAAGATTACATATATTAATATTGGAAATAACTTCCAACATTCAACTTCTATCTTGTTTTGCTTAGTACATTGTACTAAAAAGAAAACACAGTTGTATTTTAGATTCAACTGAGGTGTAAGGGGTGGTTTGGCAAGAAATGTGCTACACTATGACACTGACAAAGCAAGATCTAGTCTAGAGCAATAAAACAATCTTAAAAACACCATGTTTTACTAAATTTGATTTGCATATTGATAAAACAAATCTATTCCCCTAAAGAAATTGAGATCAATCTCACAGGAAAACCAAAAACAATTACAGAAGGGTTGAATATGTGATATAAATCAAAGATTAAGTGTTATTAACATAAATGTAAGAAACTTAGCTATGTATAATATTAAACCAAAAAAGAAAATTTAGCTTGCTCGGTATTTCACTACTTACGACCTATAGTTTATACTTCCTTGTAAAACATGAAAATTTTATGATGTGTCTCTGATCCGTATCCAGATGCTATTAGATTTGGCTTGTGTGTTAAAGGAAACTGATTTAAAGTCTTTCAGGGAATGTAAAAATTATTTTAGATCAGTGAGAAATTAGGCATACAGCCTTAAAAATTAAATAATACTGAAGTGTGATATTATTTGTAAATATGTAGGTACAAAAGTCTTTTTTTTTAATATTTTAGTAAACTTTTTTTCAAACTCATTTTTATCATTCATTAGTGTTGTAGAAACTTCATCTCTTCATTTACTGAAGGTACAAAATGCTTTTCATTAATACTAGGCATAAAAAGGGAAGTTCAGCAATATACAGTAATTGTGAGATATTGATTTCAAATTCCATGTTTAGTAAATCTTATTTAAAAAAAAGTGAATTTAAGTTAGCATGAAACAGATGTTTTAGTCATTAATTATATGCAAGAAATGTATAGTTGAGTTGAGCAGTGTTTTCCTTTTCTTGATGATTTATACAGTGATAAGTGGTTACAGATCATGTGACGAAATACAGTTGATAATATTAGAAAAATTAGGACCTTAATGTGATTGATCAAAGTTTTTTTTTTTGTTAATTACTCTTTGTTAGAGTTTTCTTTAATGATGGATAATAAAGTGAACTTAATTTTCTATTAAGTGTATAAAACATAGTAGTATAGTAATGCATAAACCTTATACATGCCTCAAAGTTTTTCATTGATTTATTTTTAGTGAAGTTGCTATTAAACTATGTTTATATCTGTAATTTGATAAGAAACACCAAGACCTCAGAAAGTGATGTATCACTTTCACACCGTTGTCTCAAGTTTAATGACTGGTTCATATTGATTAGATGGTGCAATTGAGGAAAACTCTAGTCGAACAAATTCTACACATACATGTACACAATAAGGATAAGAGAAGTAATTCAGTGAGACATTATTGTATATATGATTAAACTGTGTCATTATTTATTAATCCAGTTCCTCATCTCTCCATTGTCAAGTTGTTTAACAACATATCAATGTAAACAAAATTCTTATGTACTTATATAATAGATATCTATATCTTTAAGTGGAGAAGAAATAACAAAAAAAAAAGATTCACCTTTATACTGTGAGATATTGTAAGGTTAGATTTTATCATAATTATAGCAATATCTTCCATAAGTCATATTCCAAAATAGTTACAAGACCACTTCTGGAAATTTGAAGATTTGGGTATACCTTTAACATTGAACTTCTTTGTGGAAATGTAATAAATATTAAGGGAAGGTGAATAATGCAGATTACTTTCCCAAAGTGAATAAATTCATGTACATTTGAGAACTGACTTTTGCATCCTATAGTACATATACCTCGATCATTCTAATGCAGTTGGATACAAATATCATAACTTTGCATCTTAATCAGTAATTTTTCCAACATGTATGCACATTTAATCTGCTTAGAGCATTTGTAGTAATAAAAGTGCTGAATCCAGGAAATTGTAAGCTACAAATTTAGGTTTAATCAAATTCACTTTCATAAATAAGAACTGTCTTGTACAGATCACTAGCCAAGCAAGTGTGAGAACTACCCATAAATATTTTCTTTTTTCAGTTTTTTTTTTTGTGTAGTACATATGCTGAGGATGGTGACCTACTTTGCTTCACTTGGGCTTTTGTTCAATACTGTAATACCTGTTACAATACAATAAGAGTATAAGCTTGTACAACTTCACCAAACAATAAAATAAAGATTTTACTATTCTTATGCTTGCAATTTTGAAATAGTGCCTGCTTAACGTGTCGTTTCAAACATTTTTTAATAAATTATTTTTCTTGACCATACAATGTGAAAGTGTTCTAGAAATAGTAAAAATAATTAATAATTATTGAAGGCAGAAAAAAATACCTGAAGTAAACACTGAAAAAAAAGTTACTTAGAGAGATTTCAGTGAGACAATGACCACATGTACATATATGTTTGATAAAGCAAATGAAACTATTTTTACTGCCTGCTTTTAGCTTAATTTGTTTTACCAAAAAACTTAGCAAATATATGATGACATCAGAAATAAGTAGTAGATTCTTTGATAGAATGCTATATTATTTGCATATGGTGAGTGTTATAGAAGCTCTCGAGAGATGAAAACAAAATATACACTGATGTATTTCATTTAATTGTGGCCTCTGAATTTGAAATGAATGTCTTGGTGTTATGAATTGTTAATATTTCTGAAAAGCTGATAGATAATACTGTAATACTTAGTTTCAAGACAAATCTTTTAAAATATTGGATTAATTGAACAGTGCTTTTTCACTTCAGTTGTTGTTGTTTATCTGCTGAAATTGAAACTAGTAGTTAGTATCACTCTAATGTTCTTAGCAATATCTTGTGTTTTTATGTTCCCCCTGCATATTGGTTTGCCCTGTTTGTTCATCTGTCCATTCCATGCTTGTGAACAGGATATCTCCAGATTAGATGGAAAGGTCAAGGTTAAAAAGCCACTTGTGCATAGACAATCTTCCCCAACCTTGTGAACACATTTCAATTTAGAATGAATGGATATTGACCAGACTTTTATACAACAGGTATTCCATACAAAGTTATATGCCTGATTAACTTTTTAAGGTCGAGGTCAAAAGATCAGTGGTGCATAGAAAACCTGCCCTAATCTTATAGACATAATACATGAAGATTAGATGCATGGGTTATGACCAAACTTATACAATAGATACTACATCATCAAGTTTGGGAGACTAAAGCATACAGTATAACATTAGGGGGGGGGGGGTCAAGTGTTTTATCAACATAATTTGCACTTATCAGATATTGAAGCATGTCTAGAAGTGATTCTAAAATAACATTAAATATGGTAATTTTAAACCTTGTTGCCTCTTTGATGAAGTGGTTGGCAAAAAGCTGTTTTGCTATTATTATGTATCAGAATTTCAAATGATTTCTGTTGTGATTGATATATAACTCACAGATTTATTTAGAAATATGAATTTGATACTTATTTATGACATAGAAGTAAATTAATTGTTTTAACTTTCTTGTAAACTTTATAATTTCACAAAACTTCTTGAAGCTATTTTTTTTAATGTTTTAACTTAGGTATTTGGTTTAAATAATCATAATTCCATCTAAACTCAGTCTCACTTAGAAAGGTCAGTTATCTATATGGAAGCAACTCCTAAATGTTAGAAGCAGAAAATAACTCATTAGGTATATACTGTGTGTCACTGGATTATTAATAGAAATTCAGTTCATTTGTTGATGTTTCCTAGTCTTATTTCGTAGACCTAGTCAATTTTCTTTCATAGTTTTAACAGTATTTTTGTTACACAATATCATTGAACAACAAAAAGTATAAAATAAGATATTTTGCTGCTACCAAACAACATAAAAACATTAAAAATTACGTGTTTGTATATTATTCTAAATTAATGATTATCTAACACTTGACTGTTGGTTTAATATGCAATTAAATGTTGCCAGATTTTAGGTAACTAACAGGGAACAGATTTTATATACTTGAAATTTGGTGGTGGATTTTCCATAATGTGGGTCAAAATATTTACTACTTCTGGTTTTCCATGAATGCATTTATTTGTGTGTGTGACAAAAAATTGTATTGAAATATAAGACTGTGAAACTGAATTTCAGAACTTTTTCACACCATAATAATTTTGTAAGAAAGGTAAAAAAAGTACTTTGTTATAAAAAAAAACTTGTTATAACCAAATTTTTTGTAAATTTTCAATTAAATTTTCAGGGTACCAGACAGATTACTTTGATATATCTGAAATTCATTATATCCAGCCTCGATATATACAGAGTAGTCTGTAGATAATGGCCAATTTCTGTTAGATTACAACCGTATCTGTATGCTGGTACTGAAATATAAAACTGTGAAACTAAATTTCAGAACTTTTTCACATAAATAATGGCCAGTTTCTGTTAGATTACAATTGTGTATTTCCGCATGTAAATTACTCCATTCAATGAAGCATTCCAAATCATTTTGTTGCTGTATGCACAATATGTGTACTTTGTTATTAGAAACTGTGTATGAATTAGAACACTTTTACCTAATGTAAGTTTGCTTTTTCCTGCATTAGTGCAATGGCAAACAAAAAGATCAAAGCAAGTTTCTTAAAGATGCCAATTCTAGAAATGAAACTAATGAAAAGCAGGAGTCATTAATTGATAATAAAAAAACAAAAGTTGTCTGTCATAGCATCTTTAGAAACAATTAACAAATGATCAAAAGAACTGAATATTGCACTTGGCTGTAATCTTGACAAAAATGATCTTAAAGATGCCAATTCTGGAAATGAAACCAATGAAAAGCAGGAGTCATTACTTGATAATAAAAAAACAAAAGTTGTCTGTCATAGCATCTTTAGAAACAATTAACAAATGATCAAAAGAACTGAATATTGCACTTGGCTGTAATCTTGACAAAAATGATCCATCAGGAATAATTGAAATATGGTGTATGACATTCTTAGAATATGCAAGAAATTTGTCATATTGAATGACTATTTTAATCATAATTGAATAATTTGTTTCAGGCGATATAATCTTGGTAATATGGAATTTATTTAGCCAGCTGAAACCTTGCAATATATGAGAGAGAAAAAAGGGCATTTACAGTTGCCTACATTAGAATTTGTCTGATAAGTGTGAATATGGATGATAAAAGTAATAATGTAATTTTGGATAATATTTCAATCAGTAAATATTCTGTAACTTGAAACACCTGATTAGTGAGTAGCACATAGGCAACAACTATTTAACCCTTCGTCATATCCAACCATATAAGCCAAATGTCTTGTGCACCACTTAAGTGCCTCATGCCTGGTTTATTGTGGTCAAAGCATTGCCATGGTAATGGAAAAATACCCTTTCATGGGATGATAAGGGGTTAATTTCAATGGGCAGAGAAGGGGAATGGACCATTTATTTTGTCCAGGGCATTAAATTTTTTTTCCATAGAATCAGAGGCAGTTATTTTTTAATTTAAAAATATTTAATATTATATAGGAATAAGTCCAGAGTCAGAAATGTTTCTTTATACAAGAGAAGGTCAAGTCATAAAAAAAGCCTTCTTGAAGTTAAATGTTTGCTCTCATATAAATTATTCAAATGAGATACTGGTGAGTACTCTGACATATTTTTAACTCCATTATGTAAATGGAAATAAAACAGTAGAGGAAGAAGGGGTGACCTATGACCTGATATCTACATAACAATACAGACTGTTTACCTTAATTATAGTACATTTTTACTGCAAGACATGAGCATCTAATGAGCCATATAAAAATTTTTTAACTAAGCTCAACATTTTGGCAAGTAGGTTTTAAAGGCACTTGTGATTTTTTGGGAATGAGTTTAAAAGTAAAATTTGAACCTTGAAATAGAGCTCAATAATTTAACAGTATTTTATTAAAAATTAATACATTTCTTGATGTTTTTTCATAAAGCAATAATTAAAAAAAAACGATTTCTTCAAGCACTTCTAATTCAGCATTTTAATAGCTAAAATAATGGGAAAGGAAAGAAGTTTTTTAACTCTATGCGTGTTCTAGAATTTAATCGCAATCATAATGCTGATTTAATTATTACAAAAGTAAATTGAATGAACTCAAGAATATTATGTTGACACGTTTTAATCTTTTGTTGAAGAAAGATTAAATCATATTACTAAATTTTAACTAAAATTATTTAGAGCTTTTTTTTTCTGATCCATGGATTATTCGGTTTTTGGAGTAAAACCTGCAGCTAAGGAAAATGAAAATAGTTTTTTGTTGTTGTACAATAAATGAACAAATGTAATTTGTAATGTAATAAAATAAATGTAATGTTCATTTATTATATTTAATTGACCAGTTACTTCATGTTTTGTATTTTTTCAAGTCAAATCAATACAATCATCCAGTGTTAATACAAGTGATATGGAATATTGTTTTTGTTATCTTAAAGTGAGTTATAGGCAAGAGTAAAAACTTTATTTGCTCTTTACTTGAAGATTATTATTATTTAATTATTTTAAGATTAGCTTTAATACATTTTGCCCTCAGATAGTAAAATACTGTAGCATGATATGCAGTATGAGAAATTGTTACTAATGATATCTTAATTATTATAGAAAATAAATTTTTAAAGATGAGTAATTGATATTAACATTAAGTATACATGTATCCCTCATTGAATTAATATTATTTCTTGTTATAGAATAGCTTTGGCAAGTGGAACAAATGGTGTCTGGTAATACTTTCTAAACTATTGAAGCCAATGTCCAGATAATTAATTGGTAGATTCATGTGAACTACTATTATTTAGCAATTATGTAATCTTAAATTATTGTTTTGAAGATTACATTTCATGTTTCATATGGTGTATATCTTCAAGTTTTTACCTAGGAAACTAAGATTATGATAACTGTGGCACCAATCATTGAATACAATATACTAGAAAAAATTAAATATACATATATTTGTTTAATACAAATCATGTTGCCCCCCAGTGGCACAGCGGTATGCCTGCGGACTTACAATGCTAGAAACCGGGTTTCGATACCCGTGGTGAGCAGAGCACAGATAGCCCTTGTGTAGCTTTGTGCATAATTAAAAACAAACAAACATACAAATCATGTTTTTATGAAAGAATCTACTTCTATTACAAAAAAAATTATGAACAAATATGTAATGGAAAAATAGAAATTCCAAAAACCAATAAGATCATAAAGTGTGGTATATGCAGGTGTTGTGATATATAGTTTGTCAGTAAATTTAGAATTGTAAATTTCTGGCTTGTGCTGTACAATATATATGTAGTTTATTGATGTCACTGATTATTCTGTAGTCTAGAGATAGTTTCTAGAATTAATGGAATAAATGTTGATATGCATACATTCATTTACAATACATAATCTTTTGAGAAGAATATATAATTTACCAGTAAATTCTAGGTCTCAGTTTAAGCTCAGCATTAATCTAAGCACTTTGTGTTCAGTAGTAATTATAAAGGTAGTAGAAGTTAGAGAGATATTTTACTAACAATTTAACCAAGGATGCTAAGTGCAAAAAGAACAAAAACAAAAAAAAACATGCGTAACATACATTATCTAATTTATTTTGGGTATAATATTATGTAAAATTTTTTATTAATTTTAATTATTTATTTCTAGGGTGAGAAAAATAATGGATTTGATGTTTTATACCATAACATGAAATATGGCCAAACTGCTAGTAAAGAATTAGTAGATTTTTTCAGAGAGAGGTAAGTTGTCATGTTTTAAGTTTTATAATAAAGTATGTTGGCAATCAACTGTAAGTAACTAATCAAAAAAAAATAGCTTAAAATAAAGAATACTTTAACCAATAATGTAAATTGATATGAAATATATAAAAAAATTAAAACTTTTTGAAAGAACATTGAAAATATTAGGTCGTCAAGAAATTAGTTTTGCATTTTGGAACACTTTCATTAACCACCTCCCTAAAAAACGAACATCACTTATAATAGTTAAACGAACCACCTAAACATCACGTTAGCATTGCCTATATAATGTGTAAAGATTAGTGTACTCTAATCCTTTATAGTGATGGCACACGAAGAGACACAGATTTGGCATGTAATGCTGTTGAAATACAAGAAGGGAAACAATCCCTCTGTAGCCACAATGAATATCAAAGAAGTTTATGGAAATATTTTGAATGTTCATAAGT
>NW_013667968.1:109443-117793 GCF_000517525.1 Limulus polyphemus | reverse complement strand
CATCATGTATAAGAATGGAGACTATTTCATTTAATAAATGTTTTGTCTTGATATACAAGTTGTTCATCAAAAAAAAAGCAACATTAATTTCTTGACGACCTAATATATATATATATAGTTAATTAAACTTTGATATTTATTGTATACTTATGCTGCCATAGAAAAATAATTTCATTATTAAGCTAATTTTTGCCACACGGATAGATATTCTTTATTTACTGAAATTGTATTTAAATCCAGATAGTTTTACCTGATGCAAAAGTACTGAGAACAACCAGAAAGTTGCAATTTGACATACACACACAAGCCATTATTGAAAGGTTACTTGTAATAATCTCAGAATGCAGAAAAAATTAACCCCAGTGAGAGTTATACTCATTGCTATATCAATCAATGTATAGGAGTTATACTCATTGCTATATCAATCAACGTATAGTCCAGGCCATTGTATGTAATAATAAAATAGACTTATATTAACAATTTTAACATTTCACTGAGTTAAGACTTTTTATCACAGGGTCGGTGAAGCTACATTAAATATCCAGATAAAAAATATGATAGCTGAGTACTTTCGGAAAGTAGACCATCATTTTTGTTAGTTGTCATCTATGAACTAATGTCTTAGTTTAAACCTGTGAATTTGAACTCTTGTTCAAACCATAGCTCAGACAGTTGCTCTTTATCATAATAAATTATACCTGTAGTATAATATTTTTAATATCATCTTCAGTTTACAATGATATTGTATTTCACTAATTAGAAGAATCATGCATAGGTATTATCAATTGATGTTTTTTAATACTTTTTTAAGGGATTAAGGTTGCTGTTATGAAAATTGTTTTTAATTTGGATTTGTTTTATTCCTTGCTAAATATGTAGAATAAAAGAAATAATTAAAAAAGGGTCAGTAATGTATCCAATCTCCATACCATGAATTGATTTTACATGTAGCAGCAATAGAGCAATTCAAAATAGATTTTTGAGAAATCTGCTATCTTATTTGCTTTTGTACTTTCTCACTTGACACAAGTACTGAGAATTTTCAGTCTTAGTCATATTATATTCATGGCTCTATACATATTTCCAAAAGATACTTACCTCTGCTGACACTATAGCTATTTCTTGGTTACCAGGTTTTCCACTCTTTGCCCATCTAAGCATTGAAAATGCTTGCTCCAGCCTTTTATACCCCACTCGAATGCCCTTGGCAAATTCTAATTTGCAAAATTCTCCACCAACTTCAATGCACCCTCTATCTAGGTACTGTATATAAGCACCTCATTCTGATAATGTAATCAGTTTTTCTCAACAAAGCATTCAGCACGGGTTTCTATAAACAGGAGTGTTGTGATTATTCACAATTTATGTTGCGACTTTGAATGTGGTTTGCATTACTATGGTTATATCTTTGTATATTTATAGATTACTTTCACAAAAAAGAGAATTTAGACTCGCTTTTTCTGGCTCCTTCTTTTACTAGGTCAGCCTCAACAGAGGATCATTTTGATGAGCCACCTCCATCCCCTTTTCTTCAGTTGGTTACTGAGGTTTGTGAGGTTTTGAGGGTCTCTCCTGTTGCATATGACTCTACACCTTCCTTGTTGGCAGCAAAGATGGCAAGTGACTACTTGGTTTTTCCTCTTTCTCCTGATATTGCTGTTCATGCTGTGAGATTTGCCACTCAGTTACGTGACAGGATAGCTATGCCTTGTGCCCCACGTTTATCAGAACAGTATCCTCTGGCTTATCACCACCAGGAAGAGGACCTGTGGGGGTCTCAATTGGAACCTGTGATCACTTTAAACAGATCACAGTTTTTTAGATTCGTCTTACTCTCATTACTGTCCTGAGGTATTTATCTTTGATCTAACTTTTGCTGAAAGCATATCAATGTTCTCCTCGGCAGTTTGAGGACAAGTTGGGGATTTTATTGATTGTCAGATTGTCTTCTTCAGTTCTTTCTCTGGTTTCCTGGCTGGTTTGTTGTTGGGATTTATTGGGTTCAAATTCTTTGTTTAAAAAAAATGTTCATTTACTGTCTCCTACCCTCAGGGAGTTACAGGAAACTCCTTTTCTCTGTCCCACATTGTTTGCTGGAGTTTCAGAGATATTAGAAACGAGATTTGATTCAGCTCATTTACATTCTTCTTTATCATTGCTGACTTCTCGCCTTTCTGGTGCTAATTTGGGAGTGTCGGCTCATAGTTTTTTCCGACCCCGCCCCCTCCTTCGGTTCCCATAATAGAGTCTGTCCATGTTCTTGAGGATTTTTCCATTCAGACAGCGTTGGTGTCTATCCTGTGAACAGGGGAGCAGTGAGACCATGTTTACATCACTTTCTGAACATATGGAGTTCTTTCTTTTTATGTGATATTCAATTTTACCATCTATGGGTATTCCATGCTCTGGATTTAGGGTTGGTCGTTCAATTTATATCACCTTTATCTGCACAACCTGTTGTCTTGTCACATGTAACATATTCACAATGAGTGGAGCTTTCTTCCCAGGCTATAAGAGAGTTATTAGTCAAAAGGGAAGTAGAGAGGGTTGATCCAGTTCTTCTGGGATTTTATTCCCATTTAATCATTGTACTCAGGAAGACAGGAGATTGGCATCAAATTATCGATCTGTCTCGACTCAACCAATTTTAGATCCTTTCTCAACCAACGATGGCACTTTGTGTCAGAGCTCCGGATGACTAAATTTGATGTTACCAATACTTATCTCCATATTCTCATAATGGAATCTTCCTGGAGGTTTCTCATATTCTTCCCAAAGCCTTATTGAGTCTCTCAAATTTGGATTTTAAAAAAGAAAATTCTGATACAATATCTTACCTCCTCACACAAAAAGCTTTCTCAACTTATACTGCCTTCTATTGGTGCAAATTTTTGCTCGCCAGTAGCCTTGATACTCCCACTTATTTCTGCATACTAACATGCAAATGATTATGCAGCAATTCTCCATCAATAGGAGTGTGACATTACCCCTGTCCTAACTAGCACCCTCTCTAATCTTGCAGCTGTTAACCACTTCTCGATTGGCAGTCTTATTGAATAGATGTATTTTTGCTTGCAGATTGATTCACTTATCCACAAGATTTTACTTTCTTAATTTCTCTACTTTAATTACATTGTTCTTTACCATTTTCTTTTATTTTGTGGAGAGATACAAATTATTTTATTTATCTTATCTCTTCTTTCAATTTTATGAGTTATAAACTCACAGTTTTAGGTGGTCATGACCACAACTGCTGTAGTATAATTTCTGACTGCATCCAACAGGTCAGAACCACAATTAATGGCCCAGGAAGTAATGGCTCTGGTCCATCTGGAATTGACCAATTTCATGCAACAAACATAACAAATTGATTGGCCTATCATGGTTTCAGTGATTTGGATTTGGACAGTCTTTATCCCCATCCTGAATATGCTTCTCAGTCACATGTCTTTCTTGGGGACTTGCTCAGACCTTTCTTCACCTTTGGTGGATTTGTTTACTCAGGCATATTATATTTTTCATTACTGCACCAGTTTCTCTTCCTATATCTCTGACACTCCTCCATTAGCCACATTCTGGCATGCATCATCCATCTGTATCTGCACTCCGTATTCATGTGTAGCTTTGTCTGGTCCCTCGTATGAAGAGCCGGATTGATGCATGTAGCTTCTTTCATTTTCCATCTTGCTCTTTCTTCCTCTGTAGTGGTTTACCTAAGTATGTGGTACATATACCACTTCTGGTTTGTCCTAAGGGGTTATAGTCCTTCCCATCCTACAATTCCTCACATACCATCCTTTTTTGACTTGGCTTTTTGAGTGGGGCCTTTCGGTTTCCTCTGTTGTGGGCTATCGGATGGCATTATCTTCCATTTTTTGGTTTATTGGCTTTGCTTGTGTTTTTCAGTTGCCAGTCTTATCCATGTTGTTTCATTCCTTACATTTTTTCTCATCCTCCCTGCTCTGCTTCCCTTCTGGATTAGCATCTCTATGTGGTCCTCCTTGCTATTCCCCGTCCTCAATTGGATCTTTTGTCTTTGTGTTATTTATATCACTTTTCCGTGAAGACCCTGTTCCTGCTCTTGTTGGCGTGTGAATATTGTTGTTCTGATGTGTTTGCATTTGATATTTGCTGCACTTGTTTTCCTTGTTCCAATGTTCTCTTTTTTTTTCCTGATCATTCCTTTATGCCTAAGACTTCAACTGTTAGAGAGGGTACTTCTTCCTTCACACCTTTTTTCCCTTCCCTCTTTATCCCACCTGTATGACCGTTCTGATCCCACCTGCCTCCTTTGCCCAATCAAGGCTCTTAGATGGTGTGTGACACATCATACTGCTCCCTTTCATGGTTCCTGTGTCCATTTGTTTCTTCTATGAAATGCTCACCTCTCCCGTTACCTTTTCCCATTATCCTTGCAGGTTGAATTTGCCATGTTTTTCTTCCCTTTATCCTGTTGATTGTTGCCTTTTTCTAGTTTCCTTCCCATTAAATCCATCACCTTACCATGTCCCTGGCTGCACATTTTCATCTTCCATTTGGGGACATCAACAGTGCTGTAACTGTTTATGTGTGGGTGGTAAGTACTCCGTTCATTTTCTTTTTTTTCTTTTTTTTGCAGGGGCCTTTATTGCATATTTGGATCTTGCTCTGTGGCACATTTTGCCTGACCAGGTATACTTAGTCTTAACTCCGGACTGTAACATTGAGACTCTTTCTACTGTGGAGCTGATGTACTATTCCACATGCCACCAGGTATTGGCTGATCGACTTAGTCAATGTGTCGTCTGTGCATTGAAATACAATATCTTAATATGTTAAAAGGTTATGTTACACACACTGTTGAGATGTGGTGTTCTGCAGGACCAAATAGAGGTATCACTTGTGGTCTTTTGCTTCATAAGTATGTTTGTCCCAGACCGTACACTCATGGACTAACATGAGTAAAGCATACAGAATTACTGCCCACCTCTCATAATCTGTGGTATTGAGGCTCTTACTACTGTGAACCTGATGTACAATTCCAGATGCTGACAGGTGTTAATTGATCGACTCCATCAACGTGGTTGCTCTGCTCTTTCAAAATAGGGAATCATGGTCACCCATTGCACTGTCTATGGGGCTGTGGTCCTCCAGACTCTCCAACGTATTTTTTCCGCCTCCTTCTCGTGGAGTATGGGAGTCCTTACCACTTACCAGTTTCTAGCTGCTGGGGTGGTAGACCATGGAGGCCTGTCCTCCTGAGTGTGCTCAATACCACTCAGTTGAGAGTAGGGTGGTGGCATTCTGCTGGTGTAGATGGGGTGACATTCTTCCTACCATGAACCTTATGTATAATTCCAGATGCTGCCAGGTGTTGGATGTAGCACTCTGCCATACATTGCAGTTTGCTCCTCTGGCTGGGACACCCTTCTTCCTACAATCTCCTGGATGTCTGTCCCCAATGATTGGGTGTTGCTTTGAGCTGGACTAGCCACGTAAGTCCTCACATAGGTTTGGATTGTACCCTCCTCCTACCGAGAACTGGATGATAAATTCCCAATGTCACCAGGTTTTGGACTGGAGATGCAACCCCTAATAGCGGTCCCTCTTCCTACCATCCACTGGATGTCAGTTCCCAGTTGATCTGGTGTTGGTTGTAGCTGGAAAAGATGCATGAAGTCCTGCTCATATCGAAAAATTAACAATGCCACTAGGTTTTGGACCAGAGAGGAACACCCACCTCTGCTCTCCACCTTCCTACCATCTGCCGGATGTCAGTTCCTGGTGGATCTGATGTTGGTCGTGTTGGAGGTGGGTTCTTAGTACAGAAGCTTCTCTTCCTTGCTGGTTCCCATTTTTGAAGTGAAAGGTAGAAGACCTCTTCCTACCGTAAACATGATGTACAATTCCAGATGATGCCAGGTGTTAGTTGAGGTTGAATTCCCATCTATGGTTTGTCATGCCCTAGCTACTTTACACCAGTGGGTCCAATTGTTTCTGTAATTAGTCACAGTATAATGGCTCATAGAAGGACTCTGCATTTTTTTTCAAGTACAAACTTTTAGCTCATAGCTCCATCTTTTGATTGATTGTCGATGTAGTTACAACCATGGCTAGTGAGTATTTCCTCTTGTTTTTTCTTGGGTACCTCTCTGTTTCAACATGTTATTAAAGGGTGAAGAGTATACCTGGCTCAGAAGTGGTACATTCTCCCACAGGTGTGTTGGTTTTTAATTCATTCTCACACCCCATTGTTTTCCTTTGGGCACTTCCTAAAGGGGGATCATCTTCTCACTGACCCTCCACCAGTTCAGTGTGGGATTCTAGCTTTTTGAAAGAGGAGGTAAGATGTTGTATTGGAAGTTAACATTTTCCTAAACTGAAAATGTATTTCTGATAGATACTTCTCTCTTCTCACATGCCCACCCATCCTTCCCACTTCCAGTGTGGTTTGGTGTGATCTGATGAAGCTCTATGTGGTTAAGAGCTGCAAGATTAGAGAGGATGCTAGTTAGCAGAGGGGTAATGTTACACTCCTGTTAGTGGAGGGTTGCTGCATAATCATTTGCATGTTAGTATGTAGAAATAAGTGGGAGTTTCAAAGCTAGTGGCGAGCAACAATTTGCACCAATAGAGGGCAGTATAAGTTAAGAAAACTTTTTATGTGAGGAGGTAAGTATCTATCTGAAACACATTTTCACTTAGGAAAATCTTAAACTCATGCAGCTTTCAAATATACATTTTAGAACACAAAACTTTCCGAGTAAGCTATAAAAAAGTTAAAAAATGTTAGACATTCAGAGCAGCAATAATATGATCACTTGATAGAATATTTCTATCAAGAGTACTCATTGCAAAATTTAAAAAAGATGGTTATAAGCGTGATATTTTAATTTCTAAAAGAGGCTGCTGTTTCTAACCAATTAGAAATATAAACTATACAGAAATACAAGCAATGATCTACAATGTGAACCTTTGTGGTAAAACTTGCCATTTCAAAAGTCACATTACAAAGGACAATGAAGAAATTCGCTACAACTGAACAGTTAAGAAGTATCTCCAAAGAAGAAAACAAATAAGAAAGATAACCTTTTTATAAGAATTTCCTTTTCTCAACACCTCGGAATTTTCCATGAAATCATTTCCCAAATCCATACTATTTCTGTGACTTCTAGAATTGTTAACAGGTGACTGCCAAATGGAAGAGTAGCATTTAAGAACCTAATCAGCAGGAATACATAAACAAGGTGGTGAAACATGATTTTGAGGCTCAATAATGGTTTTGGGTGTTTCTCTACTTCTGGTGTTGAGGACATAGTGAAAGAGTTCTTACTACAACAATTAATTTTGGCTTTTGCGGATTCAACATTCTTCTATGGAATTTATCACAACTTTACTTTATATTACGTTGTGTTACCATATCAGTACTTTGTTGGAAAGGCTGAAATTACAGAGATGGTTGAAATAATTAGTAAACTGCTGTCTTGTATACTAATAACCTATATATATGTTTTGATAAACAATTAATAATAGCTATTCATAACTATCTAATGTTTTACTGACTTTGGTAGAATACAAAGATTACAATACGATTTTCCACATTGATGTGTTCAGTAATGTTCTTTTTTTTCAAAATTCTTTTATGAACAAATGAGTATTTTAGAAACACATGGTGATGTTTCTATCAATATAACAACATATTAACTGTATTGAAGCAATCAAAGATTTTTTTCTCATTACAGTTCACCAATTAGGAAAGTTTTATACAAGGCTAAAGCATGAGACTCAAAAGACAGCTTATTCTGTAATCTGTTTGCTAGGAATAATTTTATGATATTTTAGCTTGTCGTCATTTCATTGGTACGTGTATCTGATAAAAAGGAAATATATGCAAATTGTTTTCTAAGCTTGATTAAGCATTGTAGCATTAAAGTCCTAGTTGGTATCTAAGGGACACATCCTTCAGTAAGAATTAGATAATCCAAATCTTTTGTAAATTGGAAAGTACATCAAAATTGTAAAGTACAAAATTTTTTTACTTAACTGGATTATTTAATGTTAGACCATGTGAAAAAAGCGTTCTCAAGTAGAAAAATTATTTGCTGGGCTACTAGATAGCTGTTTATCAATATTATCAATCAATGTAATGCTTATTCATGGGCAATATGGGTAACATTATTTATTCTTCTTGCAAAGAAGAAAGGTCCACCTTTTTGAAAGTGCTCAGGTTATAGGGATTTTATATTAAAACTTCTTGAACCTACTTGTTTTTCTGACATCATGAATAGTCATCTTGCAATTAATATTTATTCTAAACAACAATATTCTCATCACTAAGTTAAGAAAGAAAAATAAAAATATTCAACTTCTC
>NW_013667968.1:107138-108443 GCF_000517525.1 Limulus polyphemus | reverse complement strand
CATGTCCATTAGCCATGTAAAGTTGACTAGCAAATCTTCTCAAAAATCAGAGAGAGGGGAAGAGCTTCTTTTGTGGATTTTACAAATTTATTTATACCTCAGTAAATAAAGGAGATAAAAGGTTCACATTGTAGATCATTGCTTGTATTTATGTATAGTTTATATTTCTAATTGTTAGAAACAGCAGCCTCTTTTAGAAATTAAAATATTTTGGAATGAAGGATTTAGAGCTCAGAAGTGTCACATGAAACATATTGAAACAAAGTGTCACATGAAACAAAAAATGGCAAGTTTTACCACAATATAACTTGTATCTTCAATGCGAAAAGCAATAATTATTGCATAGTCTTCATTTTTTAATTAAATTTTTTTGTGGCAAAATATGTATTTTTTGGCACTCTTGGTTTTTAAATTAAATAATTTGAAAAACTGAAAAATTCTGATTATTTTAGCATATGGTGTCTGATAAAAGAAAAAAAAATGTTATCACTTCATCAAATCAAGAAAAAAATTAGTAACCACCACTTACAGTCAAATGAGAAACCTTAGAACTCAGTGGACACTAAGTTCCACTAATCATCATAATTACTGGAATACAATACATATTTAAAATCATTGTAAAGTGTTATACATTTCCATTGCAACTAGCATTAACCCTTTTCATACATTTAACCTTTAACAGTGTTACATTCAAAATGTAATTAAACCTTATTACCAAATTATGTCAGTAAACTAGACATAAAAAATAAGTAACATAAACATTTTGAATTATAAACTAAGTTTTATTTTCTTGATTTTAAAAAAATCTCAAACTTCATTTTTTGTTTCATGTGACACTTCTGAGCTCTAAATCCTTCATTTCAAAATATTTTAATTTCTAAAAGAGGCTGCTGTTTCTAACCAATTAGAAATATAAACTATACATAAATACAAACAATGATCTACAATGTGAACTTTGTGGTAAAACTTGCCATTTCAAAAGTCACATTACAAAGGACAATGAAGAAATTTGCTACAACTGAACAGTGAAGAAGTATCTCCAAAGAAGAAAACAAAAAAGAAAGATAACCTTTTTATAAGAATTTCCATTTCTCAACACTTCAGAATTGTCCATGAAATCATTTCCCAAATCCATACTATTTCTGTGACTTCTAGAATTGTTAACAAGTGACTGCAAAATGGAAGAGTAGCATTTAAGAACCTAATCAGCAGGAATACATAAACAAGGTGGTGAAACATGATTTTGAGGCTCAAATATGGTTTTGGGTGTTTCTCTACTTCTGGTGTTGAGGACATAGTGAAAAT
>NW_013667968.1:91506-106304 GCF_000517525.1 Limulus polyphemus | reverse complement strand
TGAATAGTCATCTTGCAATTAATATTTATTCTAAACAACAATATTATCATCACTAAGTTAAGAAGGAAAAATAAAAACATTCAACTTCTCAGTTATAAGTCATCCATACTCACTTAAGAATTAACTTATTAATTTTACATAGCCTGAGAATATTAATTTTTTAACTCGATGTGAAGTGATTATAATTTTTAGCTTTATATATATCATAGAAAGAGTAAAGTCTGTGCCTTGGTCTTGCTAAGATTAAAGTTATTTAATATTTTTTCATTGATATCAAGTGTGTGTTTTTAAATACAGGAGTTACTAATGTAACAAGTGTAAAATATTAAACTTTATAAAACATTTTAACCAAATTAAGACCACCTAAAATTCCAATTGTTTATGTGGTTACCAGACTAAAATTGTGTAAAAGTATTTTATAATGTTTATTAGTATTTTTGAAAATTTAGTTGGTTGTTTTGGGCATCATCATGAAAATACCAAAGAAAATAAAAGTTATATTTACTTTGATTTAGATCAGGAATTGAAGAAGCTCAGTCAAAACTTTTAACAAAGTTAGCCAAACAAGCTGGCAGTGCATGTTCAAATGGGTGAGTTACATGTTATACTTTATCATTAAGCTTTGAAAACTAGTTTACCAGTGTTGTTGATAGCCAGCCTTATTGGTACTTGTGCATAGTAATACTGATATTTGTTTTCAAATTCAATGACGAGGAACCCACTTTGAGACTAATAATGGTTGGAGACAGATTGAATGGGTAATGAAGAAAAACTTTAATATAAGTTTAACATAACAGCAAATGTACAATGTTTCAACAAGGTTTTGTCATCATCAGGTAAGTGTTTATCTGTTTTTTTTCTTTGCTGTTGACTGTTGATGAAATTTAAACCTACTAATATTTTGTCTGTAATTATATGGTGTTTTATTTCATTAAATACTGCACCTAAGAACACACAATAATAATAATATGTAAAAATAAGAGAATATCCTATAAGTATCATAATTTTTCTGACTTTCTGATTATGCAATAAGAGCCATTAAAAAATTCAGCTAAGCTTCTCAATGTGTTTTCTGTGGGAATAAAATTGGAACTGGAAGCAAAATAGACAATTCTCTGCACAAAAACAATGCAATATAATACATCATTTGATATATTAAAGCTTTTAATTTCTATTGCTTATAAATAATATAGTATTGAATGTCAGAGAACTATTGGCAATTTGTGAGAGAGGATGTGACAGGTGGGTGTGGCAAGAGGAATCTGATTTTCTAGTTTATGGCTCCATAACCAAATAAGACTGAATTCTATAAAAATTATGCTTTGCCTGAGTATTAACTGTATTATGTGAGTAATATAAGTTAAATTCTGTGCTTTTCAGAGGGGTGGTAAATCAATTAGAAAAGACTTAGAGAGTAAAATTCACAATTTCCATACTAGGGAAGAAAGAAGATTTTATTTTTATATTTCCTAATAAAATTAAGAACTTAAATTTTATTTCAAAATTTCATTTATTAGCTATGTTTTGATGCCAAGTTTATTCATATAAGTTGATAATAAAGTAGTTTATTTAAATTTTGAATGTAACTTTGTAAATGGTTGTAACAGTTGCACTTTGACTTACCTGATGCGAAAGGTTTAAATCTGACAATGTGTTAACCTGTGGACATGATGATGCCAAGTTTATTCATATAAGTTGATAATAAAGTAGTTTATTTAAATTTTGAATGTAACTTTGTAAATGGTTGTAACAGTTGCACTTTGACTTACCTGATGCGAAAGGTTTAAATCTGACCATGTGTTAACCTGTGGACATGATGATTGCTAACTGAAGCCATTTCGGAATTAGTAGAACTTTTAGATACCATTTTTAGATAATCATTTGTAATGTATATAACTTATATGTTTCTGAATAATTATATTTAACAGAGAGACCATTAACAGGGTTTAGCAAATTATAAACATGAAAACTTTAGGAAAGGAAATTGTTGGTTTAATATATATTTGAGAAAGAAATGTATATAAATATAGTTTCCACATATATTGGGAGACATGAATAATCTTTCCTGTGTGTTAATTTTCCAAGGTGCTGTGTAAATGTAAAAGCTATTTAATCACCAATTTATCATGTCCGTATATGAGAAATTAATAAAAAGAGAATTTTTAAAATGAACGGTTTCTCAAAATTAACTCATTTCATTATTTTATCTCTTCAAAAATTTTCAAAAAGTGGATGTAGTTTAAAGTCCATATAAACTGTAAAACTTTTTTTTCTTCTTAGAACCTTTGCTCCATTGTGGCAAGTCTTGAAAGTTTCAACAGAGAAGCTTTCGTCTCTTCATAGTGAAATGGTGCAAAGGATACAAGATTTAGTTAAAGAGGTACATAAATACTGTGATGAACAGCATAAAAAACATAAACTGGTAAGTAGAGTTTGTAATTATCCCAACTAGAAAACTAACTCTGAGTTAAACAGAACCCTTAGTATAATTTAATTATTCTTGTCACAAGACATTAGTGTTAGGCTTATTATATTTTTATGGTATATTATATTGTGGATATTGTTATTTGTGTAATTTCTTTGGTACTAGGGGAAAAAATGCTTTTTGTATTTTTATGAAAGGCAGTGCATTAACTTCACAAAAAAAAAGAGATAAAGATAAATGAATTGCTCTTTTATTAGTGAGTATTAGTTTTTGTATTTAAAATGGGGGGAACTAGTCATTTCTAAATTATTACTATTGAATTTTTATCAGACAAATTTTTGTTTTTGGCTTAAACACATATATATTATTTTTCTCTTGTTATAATCCAAAAACTGTTATGAAATTGCTAATATGTGCTCTACTACTCCACCTTTAAACTGCAGGTTGTTCACAGTGAATGAAATTAACTCTAACAAACAACATAAAGACATAAAATTTACATTAGAAAAAGAAAGAAAGGATTGTAAAACTAATGTATACTGGTGATAAAAACTAAAAATCAAAACATTAAAAGAAAGTATGATAACAGCACTGAGATTAAGCACCAATGAAAATGTGGAAACGGATAATCAAAAGAAAAAAAGAATACCCTCCAAGTCTAATTGATAACACAGTCAAGAAAACAATAAACCAAGTACAAATGAACAGCCCCCCCCAGTGGCACAGCGGTATGTCTGCAGACTTACAACGCTAGAAACCGGGTTTCGATACTCGTGGTGGGCAGAGCACAGATAGCCCATTGTGTAGCTTTGTGCTTAATTCCAAACAAATGAACAAAAATAAGAACAACAAGAAAACTTACCAAAACACCCATGAAGAGCAAGAAAAGAAACATATTTATGTTTAAATACTGTTTGTAGGTATTATTAATAAAAATATAGTTTATGGTACAAATTAAGTAAACAAAACACAAATGTAAAAATTAAAATTATAAAAAAAATAGGAACCAACATTAAAGGGTTTTTACTAAAATCATAAAATAATGAAAAATATGGCAATGGCACAGTACATAAAATGGAATATTTATTCTGTAGAAATTTCTCTACGAGATAATGACCAGGTGCAAGGAACATGAAAAACAAAGACAGTCAAACATAAATAAACATATGATTAAAAAATAACACAAAATAAATTTAAAAAATGTTAAAGTATTGAAAGTAGAGGAAACCTAAATGAGAAAAATTTGAAGCACTGAGAATCGAAGAATTCAAACCTTATATAGATAAAGCATTAGAAGCACCATTATATTTGTTTTCAGTTAATTACATTAAAAAGCAGATGGAACTGATATCATAATAAATAATTATTTGATTGGATATATTTGTAATCTGAATGTAATTGTACTTTGAATGTTATGTGTGATCATGTCTCACTGTTAGACATCAAATGTATTAATGAAATAAATCTGTTATCCCACATAAATATCTATAATTAAGTAGCTACGTCTTAAACAGAAAGTGTATGATAATTCAATGTAGGTCAACTATTTTTTATACATCGTGTAAATAAGCATATGTATTAAGTTGTATACATACTAGTGACAACTAGAAATGTAACCCACAGATAATATTTTTTGTAGGTTACTATTAATAGCAATGTTAATAAAGACTTGCGACTTTGTCGTCATCTTGTTGATAATTTTATTTTTTTTAAGGTTAAAGAAGAGGAATCTGGGACATTAGAAGTAGTGCAATCTATTCAACAGACAATAACATCTTTATCAAAAGTAAGCCAGTGTATAATACTATAGTAAATGTTTTATTCCCTGATTAAGATGGTGAATCACTTGTGTCTTTTGTTATCACAAAACAATTGTACAGATGTGTAGCTGTTTCTTATACTTTTCCATGGATATGTTGAAAGAAATGTTGATTATGATAAATATTTGTTCATATTTCTTCAGTGTTGTTATCCTCTAATTTCTAATTTTGAAAGCATTACTTTTATCACTTTTGTGTAAAGAAATAAGTGCACTTTTATTATTTAATTTGATACTTTTGTAATAGGTTTTGACCAAACTTTTTAGGTATCTTTTCTGAGTCATTGACATGTGCTTATTTATTTACTTGTATTTATTTTATAGAATGATAAACAATGCCATTTTAAGACAGTTATTTTCATCATGAGCTGTCTATGTACTAATTTGCAGTTAAAAGTTGTTATACATCTCTACAAATGGTTTTCATTGAATTATAACCAAGTTTAGCAAAAATGTTTAGGAAATTAATGTATAATCTGATTTAAACTGAGTACTTAGATTTTTCTATGAGCTTTTGGTAAGGTTCTTGATGTGCTTCTACACAAAACCATAAAGTAAAAATGGCTGGTGCAGCAAACATTATTTAGGTTATTGAACGGGAAGGTGAAGGCTTGCCTTGCTGACGTTAGACATATAATGCGCATTGACTACCTTAGAAATTTGTATTTTTCATTTTTCTGCCTAACCGTCAAAGATCTAATAGGATGGTCACTAAAAATTGATTCTAGAATTATTACAAACACACACCAGAAGATATGATTTTGGTTTTGCAAAAAAAAGCTCTGTTTGGTTAGGTTGCATTACTAATTTAAAATTGCTGTGTTGTGTATACCTAGTGCTTCGTTGTTATTAAGACTTATGTGATTTACTCATGCTAATCATAAGAAAGAATCATACTCCAATTAGTAGAAATTTTATCTGCATTTAGTGTATCTGTGCAGTAACAATTACAATTAACAGTCAAAATGACATATTGTACTCCTGAAGCATTATGTTTTATTTGACTTTTATTGTCATGCTTTAGATATTCTGTAGTACTTCAATGAGGAGATTTATCGTATGTGATAAATACAGTTTTTGTTAAACATTATATGGAATATATTGCAGTTTTTGCTTGAAAATGAATATGTGTACACGTTCAGCCAATATGTTCAGGATGTAAAATTTTCAGTAGTCAATGAATTTTCCATTCACATCTTCATTGCTGTTTAAGATTATTATACCTGATCAACATTTTTAGAAATTGTGGTTTCAAGGAAATGTTTGTTTAAATGTGCACAAGAACTGTGTGTAGATACTTATTTGTTTCTTTGTAGCTGTATTATTACTTAATAGTCATGTTGGTGATATTAACTGTTGTTATTATAAGTCTATAACATTTTTAACTGGAATGTGGCCACATATTTGACTTTGATACTTTTTTATAAGACACTTCTTGCTCCATGGTTTAGATACTTTTTATTTATATAAACATGCTGTCCAATAGACTTTGAGTAACGTTTATTTTATTTCTCTTCTTTACCTTTTAGGTTTGTTTTAATTTAGTTCATTCCTGCAAAATTTCTAAACATTTCAAAATCTCATAGTCTCACATGTGTTTGTTCTCTGACATTCTGTTCTTTACGTAACAAAAAATATAAATTTATAACAAATCATAAGAGAATTGATAGATTTTTTTTCTTTCTGAAAATGGTGTTGAAATGCTTAGTTCAGTTCATTGAATGTTGAAATTGAGTTTTTTATGCAGAAAGTAATCATCCCAAAGTGTAACTTCAACTTTTAAACATTTTCTCACTCTTTGCAGTTTTGTAGTGATTTCTAATACCAATATACATTATTGTCTGTATTCACTTCTAATTCATGTGGTACGTAGTTATCCTATAAGCTTTCTACTACTTGTGTACACCATGATACGTTAGATACCCATTATGTATAACTGGATCTACGAAGTTCGTAAGCATGCTTTTTCTGTGCCTGGTACTAGTGTACATCTGGATATACTATTACCTATGTGGTATTTCCTGGTAAGTAATGATAATAACTTACGATCAGAGTAAGCTATGTACCCACAGCAAAACTAAAAAGTCAACGCTGCCATAAATATAGCAAATCAACTATACTATATGTTTTTATCTACTTATAAAGATTATAATGAATAATAATAATGAATGACAATTTAAAATGAAAAAAAAAAATTCTTTCAAAATTGTAATTTAGTCGGACCAATTTCATTAATGAAAAAAACAATAAATAAACAAAATAACCTGCCTCCTCTAGGCAACCCATGAACACCAGTTACTGTCCCAAACCATATTCATTGATGTATATTTTTTTTGGATATCTGCTCTCTCTCTTACACCAAACTTACACTTTTCTGTAGAAACTCCATACAGCACATCTCTTTACAACATCAGTGACAATTAATGCCATATGATTTTTAGTTAAAAGCATGTCATGTTGAATGCACCTAACATACTATGACACGAACAAAACCAATGTTCATGAAGATACAAAACCCTAAATAGAAGATAATACCTAACATTACCATTATAATATAACATATTAAACGTTATTGTAAGAAAACAACTAACTAAATGTAATATACTTTGATAAACACACTTCTTGTTGGGTGTTAGCTTTTTGGCCAGCATAGCCCTGGTTTCCTCTACATCTTCAATTGGCATCCAGACCTCCCCACCCCTTCATTTACCTCTTGTCTCCTCTCTGTTGCATCAGCATCACATACTCCATTTTAATCCAGGGGTATCATCCCTTCATCTTCACATGTAGGATTTGTCCAGTCCATTGTCCTTAGGGCTGGACTCCCTAATCATGTAGCCTTCTCATCTGATTCCTGTAGTCCTTTCACTTTGTCTGTCTTTCATTGTAAGTGGCAAGTTTTTCAACATTGATCCATTTGCCATTCCATTCCTCTTAGCTGTTTTACTGTGATCTGCCTTTCTTCCTTTTTCACTTGGTTGTTTGACTGTGGTTTGTCAGTACCCACTGTTTCTGGTTATCTGGGAGCCTTATCCACTACCTTTTGACTTGTTATTTACCATAGGTGTTTTATTTCTTAGTCCTCTCCAAACTGTTTTAATCCTTCATTCTTCACTGACCCTTTCAACTGACTTCCATTCCTGACTGGAATATTAATGTGGTAATACACACTCTCACATGTGCCCTGTTTGATCCATTAGCTTCTTGCTCTTTCTATCACCTTTCTGTTAAAACTTACAACTTTCTCCTCCTCACCTCCAATCACTATCATTCAGGTATTTATGCTCTTAATGCTTCTTGCACTGTATTCTCTCATTTATTTACTTCCTACCTGGACTGGTCTTTTCTTTCTGAGACTTTAGTCACTTGGGAGAGTGACCATTCTTTTTCTCCTCTCACTTTTATGCTTGTTGAGACCCAGATCAGCTCCTATGACCAGTTCAAGCTGTTCAGTGTTCCTTGGTACGAACTTTCCACATTCAGAGTCCCTTCCATCATCTGTTTTTACCCTGGGGCCCTTCTTCATTTAGGGACCTCTCATTTTCTGCTCTTACCTGATGGGTCTGTCAAATTCTTAGGTTGGTTTATTTTTATTTTCATGTTGATGCTTGCAGGCTCTTTTGCATTTCATTGCATTACATTCATCACCTGTCTCATTCTCTTGCTTCTCGTTTTTGCCAGCCTTTGGACAAGATCCTCCAGGTGGGCATGTGGACAACTTCACATACATTCAGTGCTCATTATCTTCATCATTTGGTTGATTCATTACTCCCTGGTCATCATTTTTCAGTCAACCTGCTATCTTTAAGATGAGTAAGCATGCTTGCTTTTTTTCTTCCTTTTCTTCTCCCAGGATCCCATCAGGTGGCTGATGTTACCCTCCCATAGTATGCTTATTTACCATCATCTGTATTAGGCCAGGGTTAATGTAAAGTGTTCAGACTATCTGCCCTGGCCCTATCAGTACACACTGTCAAGATGGAGTGTTCTGCTAGACCACTTTAGGTATCCTCATGATATACAAATTGACTCAACTGCCCAATCTAGACCACACCAATCCATGGACTGTCATGGAAAAAGCCATCACTTTGGCTCATGCTTGTCAGCTGTTAAAATTAGGGATTCACAGTCACCCATTGCAACGTCTCCAGTAAAATACCTTTCCAGTAGGCATTCAGTGCAGCTCTGGGCACTTTTCTGGGTCTCCCCAGTGTGAATTCTCCTCCTCTTGAAGTGGAGCCTGGGACACCCTTGACACTTACCAGTTCTTTGTTACTGAGGTGCTAGACCTTGAAGAGTTCTACATTGGTTCAGCTTAACACAATATGGTAAATAGTATGGTGGTGGTGACATTTCCAGTTTAGTGCAGGTCACTCCTCAAACAGCTGGTGTGCCCTCCTCCTGCGACCCGAGTCTGTCCATTTGAGCCTAGGTGAGCACTCCCTGTATGGTCTGATCATGCCCTAACCACACTACGCTTCTTTGCTAGCTGACCATTTGTGTGTAAGTGCTCAAATGGTCCTGTTCTTATTCTGTTCTTCCCTGTTACACTTAGGGCTTATTTGTGTCTTCCCCTTCCATTCCAGACAAAGATATACCATGGTTAATAAGAGATGTGGTCTCTCAGGTGTGTGCTCCTGTCATCATGTGTCACAAATTATGGGCTTTCCCTTTGGGCACTTTCTGAATGGAGTTCATCTAAGCTTAAATTTGCACCAGCTCCTCCATCAATTTATTGTGGGATTGTAGGTATTCTGTGGAGGTGAGGTATCATCTTGGAAATTAACATTTTCCTGACCCGAAAATGTATTTCCAATAGATACTCACTTCTGCACACATGCCCACTCGACCTCCTCACTTACGGTGCACTTTCATTTTGCCTAGTCTAAGAATGAAGTTATTTTGAGTGCAAGTGCATAAGGGGAGTTACTGTACATGGAGGTTGTCAGCTTCCTATTGGTGAAGAGCTATTGTTGTAGGAAAATGTCATCATGCACCAGTACAAGACTAGACTAGACCTGGCAGGTATTTAGTTTGAATATCTCTAAACTCCCCTAAGAACTTATTAAGATGTTTATTAAGAGTTAGTTAACTTTACTTGTCAATTTTTAGGAGAGTACTAGACAACCCGTGACCTGTTGGGTCTCCCAGTATTCAGAGGTTATGAAAAATTCAAGCTAATTTCAATCTTGCACCAAATGAAGGTTTATTTTGAGATGATTTAATTAAATATTTCAATCCATTCATGTTATTCGTAATTCAAGAAACGATATTTGATTGTTGATCGGGAGTAAAAGTAAAGACCATTTCATTTTTCAAAAAAGTGAAGTCAGAGTTTTCAGGTATTGTGATGAATTAGTTCATAATGTTGTCGTCTTTCCTGTTAAACCTTCTACAAATAAGAAACAGTAACACTTTATTTTTTCTTCGATTCACCTACCATAACTAAGGCACATTATTGAGAAATTCTTCAAGATCTTGTTTTTGTCATCTTACGTCTTTTAATGAAGATGGGAACATTGACAGGAAAATAGGTTTGAATGAAGAAGTTTTGTAAAGAGTGCGAATGGTAGTGTGATGTAAAATTACTCATGCTAGAAATTTTCATAAAAGTGACCCGAAAAATGGAGCTAATTTGGTAACCTGTGGCCCAATGAAGTTTCGTAAAGAGCGTGAACGGTAGTGTGAATGATTTTTTCACTGAGAAAATAAGCAAACAAACAATTTCAGAGTTTTAGTAGTATACAGATAGATTCTTCAAGATCTTATTTTTGTCATCTTATGCCTTTTAATGAAGATGGGAACACTGACAGGGAAATAATATTATAGCCAATGCTTGGCGATAGGTTTTCGTTTATAAAATTTTGTTGTTCTCGACTTCATTTTTATTTTATTACCTCATCTCCATAGTTACTATTTGCAAATAGTCAATAATATTATAGGTCCATTTTATTGTTGTTCTTTCTACATGTTGTTATAACACATTTTCATCTCATCATTTAATTTCTGTTGTGCATATGTTGTTGTATAGAAGATATTTTAAAGTGATGCATCAGGTGGAAAACGAATCGATAGATAGATAAACTGATATGTGGCGCCATCTAGTGTGCCTAAATTCATCTAGAAATTTTCATAAAAATGACCGGAAAAACAGGGCTAACTCGGTAACCTGTGGCCCAATTTTAACAAAACTTGTTTTATTCTGTTTCTATTCTCATTTCATTACAAATATGGCATTATTGTGTGCCGTTTTTACTCTATTTAATTACAGGCAACCCCAAAAACAATCTCAGAGTTTTAGTAGTATATAGATAGATTATTGGTTAAACAAAGGACTTAAACTTTATTTACCCAGCTAATGGCTTGAACTTAGAAAGATTGAACTGAGAGGTAATAGTATTATATTGCAAATTCTGTGATACTGTCCTCTAAGATGGAAGCATCACCATTGTCACTGTTGGTCAATCTCAGCAAAACATAGGAAAGTTTAACTCAAGATATTAACTGACCTACCATTGGAGGACTGTTATCAATCTTCATATACAGCATGCACCATTACAGCCATACCCTCCATGGGCAGACAAGGTGTTATCTCTAAGGGAATGACAAAAGTAGTTAGAATAAAATAAACTTTCCAAAGAAGAAAATGCATGGTATGCTTACATATCACACCTGTTCACATCTGGATCTAGCTAGTAATTATGTTACTGTACCTCTATATATAACTGATGTTTGTGTAAACATTAACTGTTTATTTGTTTCATATTAATATAAAGACCTATTTTTCATTCTTTATTGACTCAAATATTGCATTAATTCCAACTTACTATAGTGGTATACATAAAACATAACAAACCATAAGTACAAAAAAATCTTTATATATTATGTACCATGGTTTTTTTAACAGTATTGAAATGTTATTTTATTGGTTATAAGCATTACCCTATGAAGTTATGACTGTTCGTTATTTGTTAGGCAAAAGAAACATACAATAGTAGGTGTCTGGAAGTGGAGAAATTGAGAAAAGAAAATAGTTCTCCAAAAGATTTTGAAAAAGTAAGTATTTTATGTAATGACACTGATTTAGATTTTGCAATTGATACTTGAAACTGTTGGTACTTGGAGAAACTCCATAATTATAGAATTGAGGAAAAACAAAGACAGTTGTATGTTTCACAAATATTTAATTTATTAATGACCACGGTTTCACCGGTAAAGGAAAAAACAAAGACAATTGTACGTTTCATAAATACCTGATGATGCCTTTACTCGCAAACCAGTGGTTGTTAAAAAATGAAGTATTTGTGAAACATATGATTGTCTTTGTTTTTTCCTCAGTTATGTAAATTTATATAAAAAAATTTTTAATTAAACTTAAAAGAATATTAGCGTATTTAAAAAGTTTCTATTGTCTTAGCTTTCGGATAATAGCAAATTTATTTGTAATTTTTGTAGTTTAAAATGTACAGGTATCAGAAGCATTAAGAATACAATATCCAGGGCAAAGAATTTTCCCTTTGAAAGAAGTTTGTACCTCCGGAAACTGAAAACTATTTTGTAGCTGTAGAGGAATTTATGTTGCTGATTGTTTTGAGTTAAACTTGTGCAAGCGTGTGAAATGATAATATTTCCTTACTTGCTAGTGTTTTTAATTCTAATTTTTGTAAGATTACTTGATTGCTGTAATAGCTCGAAAAAATAATTTTTCATATTTTAAAACACTAAGTCAGTTTGTGTACAATTGTATGATAAATTAAAACCAAACCTAAGTATTTAGTTTTCACTATTAGCAAAAATTGTATGAATATGTCTTATAAAATTATGTTTTGACTTGTGCTAAAAATATATACACACACAGTTAAACTAATCGTTTACGTGGCATAACTTAGAGTAGATGTAGCCCCATACTTTAAACTTTAAATGAATAAGAAAATTGGATATTCAGTGGTGTTGTGATTCATTGATCTTTAGAGTATAGCATGTAAAGTATTTCAGTTGTTTAGTGTACTTCTTTTTTTACCTTTTACTAACTAAGAAAAAGATCCAGTACAACAGCCACATCACTACTTACAAAATTCATGTAGATGAAGTGGCATTCCACATTCTAAAGAAATATATTTAAATTTAATAGGGTGCAGGTAATCTGATTGCTGCTTACAAAATTTATTGAGAACTTGACCTGTTTAAGTAAAATGGAAGCAAACAATATGGCGAACATTTATTATTGTTAAATGTTACATTTTGTATACTTTCTTCAGCTACCACACACAGTTGTTTGTTTGTTTTAATTAGGATATTTAAAAAAATATGTTTTCACAGAATGAAATGTCAGTCAATTGTTAAATAACTTGTAAGATAGATTAAATAATAATGTTGGAAAGATGTTTTAAGTAAATTGTTTTCAGAGTTTAAGTACATGTTAGTTGATTGTGTGATTTCCTGGCTTTTTACGATGTTCAGTTGGTTGTTATTTTGGATACAACTAAGTTTATCTTAATTCATATTGTTGGAAAACACTAAACCACTTGTGTTAGACTCCATGCTTATTTTTGAGCTAAGTGCTTACATGAGGCACCATTAACAGAAATTGTCGAGTGAACTTGGTATAAAGATTGGCAAATATTTTCTTGAATTTGAAAAATTGTTTAACATCAAAAATTGTTTAAATATGTGTGTTTTCAAGAGTTTCAAAACTACTTTTGTAATTTGAAACTCAAGACATCTGTGTTTTTTGTTGTTTCTCACAATCAAAATTCTTGAAAACAAGAATATTTTTACATTTATATTATTTAGAAAATAAACTAATCAATTTAATGTACTTATGCATAGTTTTTTACAGATTTTTTATTGTTATTTACTAAGTAAAAACAAAAAAAATTCCCATGAAATAGTGTTGATTTTATTGATCACAATAACTTAAAGTCAACATTAGTATCAAAAAGAACTAATCAAGCAAAAAATTTCTTTTTTCAGGCAGAGTTAAAGTGCAAGAAAGCTTGTAAGTGTGATAAATTTTCATTAATTTGATAATTTTTATATATTAATCCTTTTATGGTGGTCCAACATTTTTGGTGTTGTTAAAGATGTGCAAATCAAAGAGCTAAATGCATTAAACAAACTGTTATTGCTTTTATGGACCTTTTTCTTCCCATTTTTTCTATTTTATGTTTCTTAATTTTAATCTAATCCCAGTTTTATTACAATGACAAAACATGAAGAAATACTTCCATACAAAACAAATATATGGCCTTTAAAAAGTCATGAACTCGTATGTCAATTAAACAGAAATTATTAGCCTGCACTTTTCAAGGGAAAAAATTTTAATGTGTGTGAAACACTTATCAGTACAATTAATAGAGCTCTTGATGAGATTACAACAACTTGGGTGTAAAAAAACTAATTTTCTCCTGTCCAGGTGAGGACTACAAAAGTTATGTAGATAAATATAGCCATGTTAGAGAAGAATTTCAGAAGAAAATGACTGTATCATGTCAAGTAAGTATATAACAGTTTTTAAATTTGATAATCATTTATGTGCCATTTAAATAGAAATTTTATGAAAGTTACACATTTTCTTGGGTTTCATTATTACATTTGCTCTGATATCAGGATAATATTGGTCTCACTCTTTCAGTACGGGGTTGGTGGATTACATCAATCTCGTAACCCTAAAATAATCATCCATACTGTAACTTTTAACCCTTTCTATATGGGTAGGGGTTAGAGGGCATGTCATCATGTTTTGTAGACTTACATTCAAAACACTATCAAACTACTATTTTATGAATGTATGTCGATAAATTTGGCATCAAATTGTAGTTTATAATTCAAGTTAATACTTAATTCAAAAGCAAATTTAAAAAAAAATTGCCAAATATAATTTTTTTGTCATGTGGTCTTCTGCTTTTACTCAGATTACATTTTATGATGTCTATAGTTTTTAACAAATTAGAAACTTAAGTTACTAGTATTGACAAGCTAGAATATAAAATAAGAACCATCTACCTTTTTTTTTATTTGCTGAGTTATTATTATTTCCACCACTTCATTTTTGAAAATACTTGTTTCCCAGTGCCTACTTCTTTTAAATTCATGTATATAACCAATAAAAAGCACTCAATTTGAACTATGTAGTCCTGTCAGTCTACCTAAAATATTTATATAAGAAAAGCTGCTATAACTATTGGAGAGTTTGAAGTGTGGTTATCAAGGCTATATTCTAATCAGAAATTAGGTTTTTTAGACCCAAATACTGCTTAGTTAAGAAGCTTGATAAACTACAGTAAATTTTTGTGATATCTGTATAGTAAGTTATAATTTTTTGGTATTCCAACATGCATGTATAAAATCTCCAAAAATTAATTTTTCTATTTACTACATGTGTGAAAATCGACAAGGCTTAGCAAGTATAATGCACAAATACAAAAAAAAACTTTGTAACATCATAAGTAGTGGAGACCATTGTGTTCTGTATATTTTCTATATTTAGTGTTCTATGTTTTAAGAAAAATAATTTAAATTGAAGAATTTATTTATAAATAGTAATAATATATA
>NW_013667968.1:88515-90506 GCF_000517525.1 Limulus polyphemus | reverse complement strand
GTGTTCTATGTTTTAAGAAAAATAATTTAAATTGAAGAATTTATTTATAAATAGTAATAATATATATATACATATGTAATATATGGTAATCAAAACGTCACTATATTTAAAAAAACTACTGATATGTTAGTACTAAAACTGAGAAAAGTAAGAGATTCATACTTTGTATGCCAGTTTTATGCTATTTTATATGGTAATGTGAGGTACGTGTGCCACGTGATTTATAACTTGTGGAACAGGATTATTAGTTGGACATGATTCAAAAGTCAATACAACAAAATAATTAATAAATATAAATAGATGTATAATATTATGAGCTTTATAGCAATTTAGAATATGCAATTGTGGTTTCCTGTTACAATTTGTAGTCATTCTAGAAAGAAAAAAGGGAAATTTAGTTTGATTTTCTATTTTTTTATGGTGGTTATGAGGTTGGTCACATCGACTGGGCCCCTTTTAGAGTTAGGGTAGATAAAATATAAAGTTTTTCTGAAAATATAGTTTGATATTTATTTAGGAGGTTTTAGAGATTATGCAAAGGAAATTTGACAATTATCAAGTGAAGAAAAGTATTTTTAATCTTAAAATCAAAATCACTGTGCAGGTTGGATATTCAACATTCCAAATGCAAAAATTCATAAGTTAATCTTAAATTAAAATACTTAACTAAAAACCATTTTTGTGTATGAAAGCCATGTAATGTTTACTGATAGTCTGTGACATTTTGTGAAGATATGCTTACATTATCAAAAGTTATATTCAGATACAGTATATTACCTCTGCTCCCATACAAGTTCTTCAAATACTTATAGAATGATAATGGTAAAACACTTAAATACACCATTTCGATCTTCGATACCTCACTACTATAGAGGCTTGGTTTGGTCTGATATTGGTGGTAGTGTACAGGGTCACTGATGAGGAGTGGAATTCTCCAAAACTAGTCTGGCTCACAGACACACCCCCAATGCGAGAATAGACCATTTGACCACTTGTTGTTAAACAAATGTTTAAACAACTCTATTCAAAGATTAAAACTTTGCCTTTCTATTGGTTATAAATAATTTAGTATAAAACATCAGACAGAACTATTTGCAATTTGGGAAAGAGAGGATGTGACAGGTGGGCATGGCAAGTTGGTCTGATTTTCTAAGCTATAACTCTATGAAGAAATAAGATTGAAGGCTATAAAAGTTAGACTGTCTTATTAATGTCTATTTTATAATTATGTTAAATTCATTATTTTTCCGAGGGGTGGAAAATAAATTTGAAGACCTAGAAAACAAATGTCACAATTCTCGTACTAGGGGAATTGAGGATTTTTAAAAATATTTCCTAATAATATTAACAACGTAAAACTTATATAACATTAAAACTTGATTTAGTAACTGTGTTTTGATGACAAGTTTATTCATATACATTGATAATAAAATAGTTTAATTAAACTTTGAATGTAACTCTAAAAAGTCATGACATGCACACTTTGACCTACCCATAGCAAGAGGGTTAAAATCTACAAGAATTTTCTTTTATAAGAATACGTCAGGTTGCTAGTTAAATTAGGTTCAGTGCGTATGATAAGTAATTGCAAACTATTCAAATGACTCGAATCCCTTTTTATTGAATAATATTGTTAAGTTTATCATGTCCAAACAATATACTTCAATAATATAGTTTATGTACAAAGAACAAACTGTATTTATTAGATATAAATTGATCTTGGCCAAGAATATTGTTGGCAAAAATCACAATATCCACCCTGAAAAAGGTAATAGCAATTCCATTTTAAAAAATGATGTCTCAGGTCATCAATCCATTATTGTCAGTTTCTGCTGTATTTTCCATGATCAGCCAAAAGTAGTGGATGATTTAAATAGTAAAATGAAAAGAAATATGTTGCATAATAACTGAAATTCTGAGATCAAGGGAAGTATTTTTATGTTTTTTTTGTTTCAAATCATATCTCAAGACAAAATTTCTGACATTTCACA
>NW_013667968.1:82902-87526 GCF_000517525.1 Limulus polyphemus | reverse complement strand
GTAATTCCTAATAACATCTTTAAATACATGCCTTAACACTAAAGTCTTTGAAGTTTGAGGTTTTGTAACTAGGAACAGCAGCATGCAGAGAACATTAAAAGGGTAGGGGCTCATCAACAAAAAAGGGCATTTTTCTAGCATTGTAAGGCAAGCCTTTTTTTTATTGAATGGATAGTGAAGTGTTACAGGAGACTATAACTCATCTCTGGTACACATAAGGTAAAAAAGTTGGTCTCATAAACATTTTAAGATCTGAAACTAAACATTGCGTTCTTGCATATTAACACTTTGTAGAGTATCCCAGTTATTTTTTTTATTATAAAGTCCTACAAGATCCCGTGTTTTGTGTATTTTGAAGCTGAAACCCTTTTTTCTTTCCTGATAACTTGCAACAAGCAAAGTGTGAAATCAGTTGACAATTTTATATATCACTGAGAAAAGGGGCACTTTTGGGGCATAAGAGCAGGGACTTCAGCTCACCCAGCCATCCCCTTGTGCACATCATACACAAATAGGTTTTCATTACTTTATTTAATAGCATATTTCTAAAGTATTATTGTATGATGTTTGTAATAAGTAGCTTTTGCAGTAGTTATATTACATGCTTTGTTTGTTGTGCAAATTGCAAATACTTTTCAAAGTAATATTTTGGTCATTACTCTTACTTGTATTTTTTCTTTAACAAGCCATTTTTTGGAAATTGTACTTTCATTAGTGGTTCAGAAGTTCATTAAACATAAACCATTCAGATATTCAGTGCTGAATACATAGTTATTTTATATTTGTGTCATTCTGACATTGCTAAATAAGCTATAACATATTTGCCAGTAGATCAAAAAAGGCGTAAAATATTGATGTCTATGTAGGAAATATAAAACTTGAATTTTTAAGTTTGAAAAGCCTTACAAAACAGAATATTGAATTCAACTGCACTAATACAAAAGTATAAAGTTTTGTATAGGAAAACACTAGTTTGACTATTACTTTGGCCTTTATTGGTATATGGATAACATTTACAACAGTAATCTGACAAACACGATAACTGTATGTCTCGTTGATTCCCACTCAGTGTTATGTGTGTTTGCAAAGATCCTAGAAAAAGTTTGTGTGTGTGTGTATAGGTATATATACAACAAAATGATTATGAACAACTTAATGAGGTAAAATATTAGTAAATGAAAGTAGCTAAGTTACGAACACTTCTAGTCTATTACTAGTTTATTAAAGGTCACTCAGTAAGCATGGCTTATAATTCTTGTTTTATGTTGTTAAAGCACTTCCTAAACCACCCTTTACTTGCCAGGAAGAGTTTTTCTTCAGAACTACCACTTTGTTCAATCACCAAATCATCCTACAAGTTTTTTGCCTTAGCTTGTATAACCATCGTGTTTACTGGCACATTACTTTGGATCTGGTCCTCAATGCACACACTCTGGAATCTTTCCATATTAAGCATTGCATCACTTCTATGAAAATACAATGTACGAGTGCTTAGAGGTGTAACTACTTAGCACATGCCTTGAGTTTTTCTTTATTATCATATATTTTTCCCACTGTAGAAGTAGCAAGCCCTAAAGTTTTAGCACTAGAGCTAAGTTTCTCTCTGGCATCAAACCTCCTCGAAACATCAAGTTTCACATCCAAAGTAATACCTTTCTGTGCTCACTTGCACTTGTACTTGATGGTCTTTGTTTTTTTAGTTTAAAATTTTTTTATATTTACCCCAATTTCCGTAAGGATGCATTTACAGTCTGTACCCCGATTTTATTGATCACACTTTATAATTTCTGTATGGGTGAAATTCCATAACCTGAACGCCCGTAACACGAGGGCAGACTGTATTTTGACTGTGATTGTTGCTTTGTGGAAATTAAATTGAGTGATGGATTGTCTTGCAACAAAAACTGCATGAAATCACATCGTTATGAATGAAAATTTAAGGGTGCTGAAAACTAACAAAACAAGTGGCAGATTTTTTCTTAGAATGACCAATCTTATATTAAAAAAAACCCACTCATTTATTAGGATTAAAAATTTAGCAATCCAGTGTAATTTTTTGGAAGTAAAAACAAGGTAGATTAATGTCATCATGAAGATTGTAATATCTGTCAAAACATCTATTGTTCACAGCAAAAAGACTGATGGGATAAACCAAACAACGTTACAAGATGTGAAAATACAAGTAAAACACACAAATGTAACTACAGTTATATATATATACATAGAGAGTTTAATATCTTGAACTTTATAACAGTACAATTGTAAGCATGATAGTAAACATTCTGGAAAATAATTTTTCAAATGTGCTTAATTCTGACTGACAGTTGCTACTGAGTCGTGAACATCAACATATTCACGAAGAAGCAAGTAGGGTGTTTGAGAATGTAATTTTATATATATTCTTAAACTGTAACTAAAAATTTATACTTAACTTACCTGCCCTATAAGTGTGTGACCACTTTCTAAAACATGAGCATAATTTGATAAAAACTCTTTCATTTGCTTTAAATGATCCTCTTCTATTTTTTGGAAGTGCTACAGAAAATAGTTAAAATGAAAAAGTTGTGAAGAAAAAGCTGGCTTAGCATATATTTCATGGAAATCAAAAATGGTTAAAAAAGTTTTAAGAAGTTGGCTGATAGTTTTTTATACAATAAATCATACTTCATTTATTTCCAATACATAAATTATAAATATATTTTTTTTTAGTTTACAATAACAGCAGAGTAGCATGATAAAATCAAACCTTTAATTTACGAGAACAAAAAATCTCAGTATTTTCTTAATAAGCAAAATATGTTTAAGAATGAGAAAAATTTATGACTTTTTTAAATCATAGGATTATTTAATACCTGTTGCCTATATTTTTCATTTCACTAAAGATTCTAATAGTTACAAAAGCCAATAATTCAACTAACAGAAATAAAATTACAGGTTTCTCTTTCAAATTTCAATTTTAACCCACTAATAAATAAAATGTGAGGCATTATATTCCTGGAATGGAAATGCCACATGATATTTTAAATAAGTGCTTATTATAAATACAAGCAAGCTTTCTTTTACAGAAAATTCAACAATCTATTTAAAAAAAACTGAGTAGTCTTCCAACAAATAGGAAAAATATTCCTAAGCTAAACACATAAGCTATGTCAAAAGTTCCCAAGTTTTTCTTTTTTTCTGAAATATTCCAAAGCTGAGTACCATCTGAGTACCTTCACCTCTTTAGTACTACTAGTAGGCCTAACACTACTTAACTGTCATGTTTGTTCACTCACATCTCTGTAGGGTAATTGCTTCAAAAAGTTTGAAACAGCATGTTGGTAAGTTACAAATCACAGTTTAATAATTCCCAATTTATATAGAGGGCATATCTTTTTCATTAAAATACATATAAAAAATGTGTACAATAATATATTCTAGACTTAAAAAAAGCAAAGGAAATATTTAGCTGTTAGTCGACTTTTCCATGAATACAAAGTTATCGGTTAACCAATGACAATATCCTGCCATGAAAATCTAAAAACCAACCTGGGTGGTCTGACCCGGTGCCTCTGGACGTGACAAACTGTTCCAGCAGTTTCTCTATGTCCATATTATTGCACTGTTGTTGAAATTCAACATGAACCTAAAATAAGGTTACCTTCACATGGATTAATGATAATACTGCATCACCAATTAAAACATTTTAATATACGAAAATTTAATACTGCTTAAATATTCACACCGAAATTTAAGTACAAGTTTCTTGGAAAAAAAAACAACAACAAATTATTTAAATACTTGAAGATAAAAAATTATAACATAGTATTCTCAAGAAAAAAAACAACAACAAACCTGAAGAAACTATTGAAATCTCAATGCTATAACAAACAAACAAAAAAAGAATTAAATATACATTTCCAAGAATGTAAAAATAAGCAGTTAAATCACAATGATAAAATAATGCAAAGTTATATTTATCATACATAAAAAAAATTATGTATATCCATGCTGTAAACACCATGCTTAATGAATAAAGAAATCACAACTGATAAAGTACATGTGTTAAGTTAAATGTAGGTATAAAATGCAAAGAAGTAAATTTTAATGATTTAATTTCCCCGAGAAAAAGAAAACCTATTATGCAGTATTTCACCAAACAAAATTAATGTTAAAACACTTTTTTTTTTCAAGCATATATAACAAATGCAGGTTATTTTGTCAAAGTAAAACTTATTCTTTTTATTTCAATCTGAGAAAAAATTTTTACCCATGTTAAAGCTTTATTGAACTGTTTTTCTGGCTAGTCTTTGTTCTCAAATAAGGTAGGATTCATGAAACACATTCTTAGACATGATGATCTATCACTGAATAAAAATTTTTATTTGTGATGCAAAAAAATAACAATAAATTACTGTGTTAACCCTGTCGCCCCAGGTACCCTTTACTGCGCATGACATAATGTTTTAGTGTCTTGCATTCAAAATTTTATTAAACTACTTTTTGTTCATGTTATACCAATTAGAATAGCATAAAATTTCAGCTATTAATCCATGTTTTAATAGTATACAAGAATTAAGTTCTTAATTCTGCAAGGAAATATTTTTAAAAATCCAGAATTTCCACTAGTGTGACCCATGTGACA
>NW_013667968.1:69637-82118 GCF_000517525.1 Limulus polyphemus | reverse complement strand
ATGTTACAAACTTTGAGCTACTTAGGATAAACAAATGTAGTTTCGTGTTACAATTTGAAGTCATTCTAGAAAGAAGAAAAAAGGTCAATTTAGGTTTATTTAAATTTTTGTTTATGGTTACAAGGTTGTAGTGAAAAAAAACGTATGAAATGCATTTAGAAAGTTTCAAGAATTACACAAAGAAAATTTGAAATTTTTGAGATGATGAAAAGTATTTTTAATTTTAACATAAAAATTACTTTGCACACTGACTATTCAAAATAAATACTCAATATATTCATGGACAAATCTTTATTTGATTTTATTAAAAATACTTCACTAAGAAATATGACTTTTTTGTGTGTGAAAGACTTGTAATATTAACTGAAAGACTGCCAAATTTCGTTGAAGATATACCCAATATAGTAAGAATTATAAGTATTCAATTTGTAAAGACTTTAAATGAGTACAAAAGATCACGTGAGATCAGTCAAATTGATCGAACTCATGTTGAGAGAGTTAAGCCACTAAATATTTTGACAAGGTATCTTACTTCCGCTGACAGACATAGCTATTCTTGATCAGTGCTGCCCTGTATTTGCAACATTTTTTCATGTGCCACAAGCCTTTCACTCCCATGTACACCTTGGTTCACATAGTTTAACTGATTCTCGCATGAAAATTACCATGCAATAAACCTCCACCACTAGATGCATTCCACACACGTGACTCCCTCTATGTTATTCTACCTAACAATCACTTCTCGTTTGATGGTGTTTGTATTTGGATATTTTATTTAGTGCTCTCTTCAATTTTTGAACTTCTGTATCAATTAATTTTCAAGTTTCTTACTTATTTTAACTAGTTTTCATTTGAACCTCTTTCAGTGATTGTATTATTTAATTTAGCCCCCCAGTGGCACAGCGGTATGTCTGCAGACTTAAAACACTAGAATCGGGATTTTGATACCCGTGGTGGGCAGAGCACAGATAGCTCATTGTGTAGCTTTGTGCTTAATTACAAACAAATGATTATTTAATTTTCTACCCAGTTACAGAACTTAGTCATTTTTCTGTGCTTTTCTTTCTTTACTAACACATTTGTATTGGGTTTTAATTTTCATTGTGAATTCTGAAGTGCAAGTTACCATGTCGGAGGTTGTACCTTCTACCAGCACGGTTACTCAGGCTTCAGTTGGGGAACTCGACTTTGGAATTATCAGCAATTATTCATCGAGAGATTGATCATTATTTGAGCCAACCTTCTTCTCATAATGTTGCCCAACTTCCTCCTGAACAAGCCAAACCTGTTCGGGACTAAAAAGCATTTGACAGCCTTTTTCCTCTGCCCAAATTTGTCATGTCTTCCCAAGTTCCTACTGTGGGTTCCATTAGGCCTAATACAGCTTTTTTTTTCTGGACATGATTTCCCAGGTATGTTCTGTTTTATTACTCTCTCCAATTTCCTATAATCCTGGTTACATAATACTCCTTCCTCTCAGTATTTTGTGTTTCCCCATCTCCTGATGTTGGGGTTTATACTAAGCATTTTGTATCTCAGTTACATGAGGGTACTAGCATGCCTTGCCCTCCGTGGGCTTCAGATCAGTTTTCTTTATCCTGCCATCAAGGTGGTTTTTCCATTCCTTGATTCTCAGCAACTTGAATCCATTTTATCCATTTGGAGGGTGGACTCTGATTGTCTTGTTCTTTTGTCCCAAGCCCAATTTTCTCACCTTCATCTTACCCTCACGTCTATCTTACAGCACTTGTCCATCATACATCTCCTCTACAAGACAATTAACCAAGATTTTGAGGGTGTTTTGAGTAATACATTTGCTTTAATTACATCCTTATTGGCACATTTGTTGACTTTGGCTCTTTCTTTAGACACGTGGTTCCTCTGTTGTTGTGATCTTTTGAGGAGAGATGCAGTTTTGTCCCACATTTGTTTGCCATTTCCATATCTTTGGAACTTATGCCTGGCCCCTTTTCTCCATCGGTTGGGTTTTGGAGATCTTCCCTCAACTTTGAAATCCCAAGTGGAAACTGTGAGACAGCAATCAACTCTTTCCTTGTTGGTTAATCGTTTGTCTCACACAGAGCCTCAACCATCCCCTGTTTCTGTTCCCTGTCTGAACCCTTACCTGTTCCTTCCACTAGTAGCTTCATTGTTGGCATGTTCCATTTGTCCTTCTTCCATAGAAGTTTATCGTTGTAAGTGGAACATTTTCCACCATTGGTCTTTGGGTCGTGGATTCTCACCTGCTTGTCCCGCTGTTCCTCTTATTACAGATTACCTCACTTGCTTATTTGATCAGGGGTCTTCAGTCTCCTCAATCGTGGGTTATCAGGCAGTCTTATCTCACACTTTTCATTTTTCCTTGTACTGTAAAGTTTTTGTTTCTTATACCTTATCACTCTTGTTCCTCCAGACTCTCCACCACATTTTCTTCCCCCCCATTTCTTCCAGTGGAGTAAGAGAGTCCTTACCATTTTCCAGTTCCAAGCTGCTGGGGTGGGGAACCATGGAGGTATCCTCTTGAATGAGAGATATACAATATAAACAATGATGACTCCATTCAGTTAAGAGTAGGGCGGTGGTGTTCTGTTGGTGTAGTTGACAGAAATCCTCCAAAAAGATGCTCCTTCTCTGCAGAGGTTCTCAGAGAGGATATTGTAGCTTTGAAGTTAGTCATCATAATGATTGGGATCCCTCATCTTACCCCCTCATGGAAGTTGGTTCCCAGCAGTTGAGTTTGGATTTAGAACAGAACCAATCGTAATATGTCCTCACACATGTCATGTGACTGGAACCCCTCATCCTACCCCCACATGGATGTTGGTTCCTGGCAGTTGAATTTTGATTTAGAGCTGAACCAATCACCATAAGTCCCCTCATGTGTTCAGGGAGAACTGACACCTCACTCATTTTGCCTCGAATGCACTGGTCTGGTATTGTGGGTCACGATGGGTGCACTTGTTAGTTGTTACGCTTCTACCTCTTGCGCTAATCCTCAATGTCTTTGTGTCGAGGATGTTACTGCTTTTGAGGTGGTTTGGTTTGAGAGGGATATCTATGTATCTTGCACTGCTCACATGTGCCCTGTTCCCCCGATCATTGGTGGGAATTTCTCCCTCCGGTCTACCATGTATAATCTTCTTATTAGAGGGTTCCCTCATGAGAGTGCCCTTCAGATGCTCATCGAAGAACACTTCTATTTTCTCCCTTCCACCGGTCCCTCCACCTATTCAGTGTGGGATTCTAGCAATGTATGTGAGTGGAAGTAAAGTACTGTGTCGGAAGTTACAATTTTCTTACTCTGAAAATATATTTCCAACAGGTACTTACTTCTGATCACACTTCCCACTGTCAACCAATGCTTAGGTTTCTGCCTAAACTCGAAGTGATAGTTAGGTAGAATAGTATAGAGGTAGTCACATGAGTCACGTGTATGGGTGGAGGTTTGTCGCATGAAAATTTGCATGCGAGAATGAGTTAAACCATTTTGCAAATAGAGGGCAGCACTGAAAAAGAATAGCTATATATATGAGCACAAGTAAGTACCTGTCGGAAATATATTTATAGTGTATGAAAATTATAACATTTGTAATTAGTTTTTCAAGTAATGTTTTTGATATGTTTAAAGTATTTTAGACATTTGAGGATGTTATTGTGATACCTCTTGTTTGGGAAAAGGAAGTGACTAAAAGGCAGTACTGTGTATCAGAAAAACTTCAGTATAAATGCTATCATTATAGGGGACAATATTTTTTATGTGTGTTTATGACATAAAGTATTATTTATCTTTTCTGAACAGGCTTTGTTTAGATGGAAAGCACTTTGGCTTGTAGGATTTAATACTGTGTTATCTTGTGTTTGTAATGGGGAGGAAGAAAATTTTTTTCTGAGCAATTTTTAATATTGAACAAAAATCACCTTGAAAATGTTGAGATCCAAATTTAAGATAATTTTTCATACACAAAAATAGATTTTCATTTGTGATCTCAAGTTTTAAGTAACTGCAAGGTTGGTAGAGTCAGCTGTTGTTATAAAGTGTTGCATAGTACTCGTAGATAAACGACAATTACAGTAAAAGGTAATTAGATGGGAGTTGTCAAATCATCCAACAGCATCTGACTACAACTAAGGCCTTTAAATATAGCTCCTTTGTGCTTCTCTACAAATAATGAATATCAAAGATGGAAGTTGATAGAAATGTAAACATTTAATTTTTTGTTATTTCTGAAATTATGGAACTTGAGATAAATTTGAAGTTGCAGAATTAGGTCTAAATTTGGGGAGAATATAGTGAGAACAATTGATATGTATGTATTTAGTATTGACTAAATATTTAATTGAAATATCATTTTGTATGATCCTGACCCATTGTAAAAAACATAACTTTTTCAAATTCAACATGCATGTGTTGAGAGATGTATAGACAAAATTGAGGAAAAGTTTATGGGCTTCTGTTCATAGTTATATGAAGGTGTCTAAACTTTGACACCGTAATGTGCAATTTATCTGCAGTTATGACAGCATTGTCGTGTTTGTGATTTTTCTGTTTGTTGTTCTTATAGAATAAAATATTAAAGGATTTTGTTGCTTTATTTCAGTGCAGTCTATGGCTGCTGGACTAATAGCAGTTGATGACTGAGATACAGAAAAACTTTATTAATACTTTGTACTCTTTATTTTCTTACTATTGTTAGTGAGTAGCTATTAAATATCATTCTGAAACCAGGCTTGTTTTCCAAGTCTGTCTAGTAACCCTAGGCTTATTCTGGCAGAAAAGACATCCATTTAATTAATTAATTACTGTTTGTAAAATCATAATTACAGAAAATCCTTGATGTGAGATTTATTTTTTCATAAGAAATCAATACTTTGATAAGATATTACAGTGGGTTCAAAAACTTTTATAAAAAGAAAATTATTATTAACTAAATTCTTAATATATATATGTATATATATATTAAAAGGGATAATATAAAACTGAAAAAAATCATACGAGTGCCAGAATATTCATTAGATTGTTTAAAATACCATATGTATATAATATTTTAAGATTGTTACATTTTTAAACTAAAATAGCTATGTTACTTATCAGGATAGTAAAATAACCTGTAAATTTGGATATTGCATAAAATCTTACTTAAAGTCATATTATCAAACTTTTTTTTATTGGTTTCATGAATTGTAATTAATAAAAAGTTGACATGAAGTATATGTTGGGAAATGTAATGTTTTATAATACATTAATGAAATTTATATATGTATGTCAAGGTATCATATACCCTTTAAATGTCAAAAATATCACAATTTTCAGGATGTGGTATACTTTTTTTCACCTAAACAAAGACCCTTAAAGTGACAATTTTGCACAAAAATTTCAAATGCATTTTTCTCAAAATCTGAAAGTTGGCATTCTCACGTTGGTTTTTAATTTGTAACTTCAAATTTGTTGATGCTGTAGACTTCACAATTGGTATAAATATATATTATTAGTGTATCTGTAGTGTGTACTAAGGTAAAGCTTATAAGATGTTTGGTTTTTATTAAATGACCATTAGGGCCATAATTTGACCTTGAATTAATTTTCAAAGTTTTTCTTAGGCAGACTAATTCTTCACATCCCATCAAAGTCTAGACCCATTTCCAGTAGCATTCAGTCATGTTTGTATAAGTTACTGGGAACATATGGCATTTATTTTTTTATAATATGCAAATTAGCCACAGTAGTAATGTTACACAACATGTGCCAGAATATGTCTTTGTACCTATTTCAATATATTTTTATACAAAAAGCATAATATGAAGATGTTTTTTTCTGATAAAAAGACAAAAACCTAGATAACACTATGTAAAGGGTATGTGACCTTAAGCATGGCTGCCCATTTGTCCCTGATGTCACAAGTTTTTGTGGGGAACTGGCAGAACCAATTTTGAGGAAATTTAACATGAAATTAAGTAGATAATTAATTGGATGAACTGTTTGCATTTGGCAGGCATTCAAATTTTACCATATTTATATCATGAATAATGGCTCAACTAAGTGAGGAATATGTTTAGTCAACATCAACTAAAAGTGACATTTAGTGCTTGTTATATCACAGGTACCTTTGCAAAATAGTGGAAGGGGTGGTTCATCCATTTACTTATAACATTACTTTTTAAGCCTGGAATTACTGGGTACCTTTGGTAGTATTTTATATATACTTGTACCAATCATTCCATATTTATCAATACAACAAGGAGAGAGAGAAAAAAAAATCAAATTTATTTGCTTTTCTTAAACTCTCTCCCTCCCAAATAATACAAGGAAACTCATACACCTGAAGACTTGATCTTTAAGAATCACAAAATGTGTTTTTGTACAAGCTTTGCAGTTTCATGAATTCATTTACATTGTTTTTGTTAAATAATGACTTTGAAAACTTAGGTGACATCAAGCTCTGAAAGTTGGACTTTGCAATTTTTCCCACTTTTTTTTTAAACCCTCCCGAGTATTATGATGTTTAAATATACACTCATTCCCTTTTTATTTTTTTATAAAATTACTTGTAGACTTTTCATACAGCGTTGAAAAACATTTCAGTTTTACAAAGGCAGTTAGCGCATATCATTGATCTTGAGTAAATGAGTACTGGGAAAGCTTGAAAAAAGAATTATTAAATAATTGGCAAAATGTTTACCCATGATGCTTAAGACTAGTTAAATATTTCATAGCACTTTTCTGAAAGAAAATGTCATTTCATTACTTTCTCAACGTGTTTGGACAATTTTTTCATTTTGAGACAATAGGTATCTGTTATAATGACATTTGGTATGATAATTAGAATATCATTTTGTATGATCCTGACCCATCGTAAAAGAAGTAATTTTCTCAAAAACAGTTATATCAGGTAATATACTTCACATTTTAATAACTTGCAAATACATACATATTGATCCAAAGACTGAAAATATTGTTAAAACACATGTTTTTATCAAGTCTGATCATCTAGAAAGTGCAATCTGTGAATTATTTAAAGTATATTATTTTGAAAGTTATATGGATTCGGCTGGTAAGCAAGGGTAGGTATATTGAACTATGGAAATACTGAATTTGCATTATTCATTTACAGTTGTACATCGGGTCTCTTGTTAATAGGTAGTTCATTTAATGTCAGTGTATTGAACTAAATCTGGAGCCTAAAAATATATGTTTTTTAAATTTTATGCTGTATTTTAATGTACTTAATAGATTAGACATAATGTTGATGTATTTGATAATGTGAATGTGGTCATCTGTCCTCTTAAGGGCCAGTCAGTTTTGAGGAGGCAGATTTGTCCTCCGTTAGTCAGGTCAGCTCTGCAGACACTTCACAGATCTACAATGGAGAGAATCCAAGTAAAAAAGAAGGTAAAAAAATGTCTCTCCGTCACAAAAGCAAACCATCCCGCCGCACCACCTCCTTACTGGACTTGTTTTTCCCATCATCCCTTGGTATGTTTGTTGCCTGTCGCTTTTGTTGTTGCACTTCTAAATTCCAAAGTTTCTTGTCTCTGCAGCTTTAGCTAGACCCTATACTGGCTGTAGAGTTTTTCTGTTTTAGTTACTCATGCTTTTCTTTACCAGATTGTCAGTGCATTTACGTAGTGTGAGTAATGCCATTCAGATGTTGTCTGCAAATTAGAAAAAAAGAAGTATTCAATTTTACTTTTAATTTGACTAACAGATTAAATATTGCTATTAAGGGTGCTTTTCTCCTTCCCTTTTTTTTTTTTAAATATCACAATTTGATTTGCACAGATACAATTGTGAATTATTTTGATACTTCTTTCACTGGTTTTTTTTAATTTTCTCACAATATCTATCAAAAAATGTAACTACATCAGGCTATAATAACATTGAAACCTCAAATATTGATATTCGTTAAAATTTGTAATAAGAATACATCACTTAATTTTTTATTCGTTTATTAATACTTCAATATGTTAAAAGACACAGATGCTTAAACATACAGTATAACTTTAGTGGGGGCATAGGTGTTTTGTTTACACAATTTGCACTTGTTTATTTTCATTTTTAACTAAACATGCCAGACAACAAACATTCTGAAGAATCCCCTTTTGATTTAAACAGTGATGTTAAGCAATCCTTTCTTTACTTTCAATTTATATTGCAAGTAAAAGAATAGAACCTTTAAGTACTGTGAAATAATTTATAGCATAATACAAGATAACATAGCAATTGGTTCTAAATATTCTTGGTTAATTTGGCTTGAAAGGCTGAAACTTGGCTAACAAAGCTGTACATGCACAAGTTTTTTCAAGGTTATTCTGTAGGATAGTTGAACTGAAAAATGACATAGAAAAGGTTAGATGTGAAAAGAGAATCCCCCAAAAGAATATAAATGTATAGATGTCACAAATGACAGAAAATATTTGCTCCGATCATCTTAAGACATTTATACAATTGCACAGAATTACATTCAACGTGACAAGAAACTAGTATAAAGTGATCAGAGCCCTGACAAGTAATGCTGGAACTGGGAACACAGTCATTACACAGTGGTGCTAAAGCTTAAATTGTTATTTAGAATTTTTTAATCCATACAGTAGATATATTTGTAAATTGGTATTATTTGGTTTATCTTCAACAAAAAATTCAGTCTTATCATTTAGGTACAAGCTCATTCATTAAAAAAATATGACTAATTATGTTAATTGTACTTAATTAGACTATTTCATTGCAAAAGGTCAATCTAACTGTTATACTTTTTGTAACCATTTTTCATAGTAAACAGCTTATTCATAGATATTACTCAAATAATTTATTGGGAACACAGAGTTTCAACTTCAAAACACATCATTCTGTTTCTGCAACAGTTATTATTTTTCAATAGATACTCAAACCTAAGATATCCTTTTGACATCCTTTATCGTTATAAAACTGTCATCCATTAATAAACTGTTTGGTGCTATTCACTATAACATATAAATCTGAAAGATTTGTGATATTCTTTTGAATTAAATCAATATCCTTTATAGTCTATTATGGATTTCATTATTTTATGCTTCTAAAAACTAAAAGCAATAAGCATAAAAATATTGAATAGCCACATTAAATTCTTTGAGCTTTGCACATCACACTTTGAAACTGAAAAGGTGTAACATTATAGTTAAGGAAACCAATACCTTTTAGATTATTTTAAAAGAATCTTCAGAAATATCTGTGTTGTATAATAAAACATGTCAAAGTTTACAAATCCTTGTAGAAATAAGTTTTTCTCTTTTCATTATAATCTACAAGCCATCACAAAATTATTTTTCTGGTTCCATGGTTAGCAATATCAGCATGCCACTGAAGTATTTGGCTGTTAATTTTTAAACTTCTTTTTTTTTTTTCTTAGATCAATGTTTCCATAATTATTACAATTTTTACCAGCAGTTTTGGATATTATTTTAAAACTATATTTAACGCATGAACACACATTCCTGTATAGATCACAAAGCAAGGAATCTATTCATGTAATAATTTTTAGGTTCATCTTGGCGACAGTGTTTTTTTTTCAATTTTCATCGTAATTGTACATACACGTGCAAGCATTATACATGTATAAAACATTTTTCCATTTGAGGAGAAAATTTTTTATGATAGAAATAGAATCATGGATGTTAAAGTCCGTTTTTAATTTACAGTAGTGTAATAGAATGCTTTTTTTTTGTTAAGTTGGCAATATGCAGTTTGTAATGTTTTTTGTGCTTGTATTCAGAACCATTCTATATTAATTATATTTTTTGTTTATGTTCATCAATGTGTGCTGTAAAAACCAATATTTAGTTAGCTAGCATGTGCATGAGATGGCATTTTGCAGGCGGTGGTCATGATATTGACATCAGCCCAACACCTTCCCAAAATGTTACCCCTGCGGCAGTTTTTGCTTCCTCAACCTCTGGCTCCACTTCTGAAAACAATGAACAGCTCTCTAGGACAACTTTTAGGGGCTCCAAATGTAATCATTTTTCTATCAATCTATCTACCTATCTATGATATATATATTTGACTTTTTTCTAAATAATTCTGTTTCTATCTTGAAACCTTCTTTTTTGAATAGTGTTGTAACTTCTGATATTTTATTGCTCTTTTTCTTCTTACATTAAGCTGAAAATTTATTGAGTTATGAATTTGCCTTCCAGATAGTGTTAAATGAAATAAGTTTATAATTTGTGACCATACTTCACTCTTTAGATAATTTTATTTGCTCAAACTATTTTATTACTTTAAATTGTGAGCACATTAATAAAAACGTAGTAGTAAAAGCTTACATAGTTTAAGTACTTGTTTGTTTTGCATAAGACTAAATAAGGTTTTGTTGTTATTTCACATAATCTGTGCTAATGTTGATTTTGTATGAAACATGCTTATTTTGTACCACATAATTGCTTTATTTTCATCTTTTTTTCTTTGCCTTTTGGGTGGTGGTGATGGTTTGCTTTACCAAGGTTTTTGCATGCTTTTTGATTATTTTGTATTTTTTATATTTTATTTTATTTTTGTTAATTATTTTATTTTGCCTGTTTTTAGATTTATCTGCATGACAAGTTTTATCTTCCTAAATATTTTTATTTTGTTAATTTTTAACTGCTATTGTTAAAATAGAACATTACTGTTTTATTTGTTAATATGTGTTCCTATGTTGTTATGTCCATGAAAAATTGTTGATTTTAAACATCCATATTGATTGCCTAAACTTTTCAAAATCTTGAAAGAAAGAAGACATAAACTAAAATTGATTCTTCTTTTGTGATTGTAAACATAACTGAATTATTGTAATTTATAAAATCTGAAATCCAATAATAAATAGTGCCTTTTGTTGCCAGCTAGTTACTATTGATCTAGTGACCACTCTATTTTAAATGTTTTTGCACAGGACCACAAAATGTAAGGAATATAATTTATTCAGGTTTTGATGGTGAAAAATGCTTATTTACTTTGAATAAAAACAAGTTAGTGTAGAATGTAGTTGACGGAGAAAATAACACCTTATAGTTGTTTACTACTATTTTAGTCTCTGTAACAAATAAAATTTAAAGTTTCGTAGTTAAAGCTACTGCAGTGTCTTAAAAGAAGAAAAAGGGGGAAACCTATAGTTTGTACATGTGTAAATTTTAAATATTGTACCTTTGTTTTCAGAATTATGCTGGAACTATTACTTAATTCTGTTATATTCTATGGCAGGTTAAATGTAGGCATAATATTTAATCAAAATTATTCTTATACAATCACTATTGAATTCATTCTCTAAAACCTAATTGTAACATAGAATATTTTAATGTGTATTTTAAAGCATGATATGTAAGCATTGCAGCTAACACTGCAATATATAGAACTGTTTTTCAGATAGGAAAACATTAAATTTACCTTTTTCTTGTTTACTAAAAAGAATAATTGATGTAAGTGATACAGTTTAATTACATAAAACCATAAGTTTTTAAAATAATTAATAGCTAAGATACAATTAAAATTTTCACTAAACTTTAGTGTTTCCATGCTAGTTCTCTCTGTTGAGCAACTCATCACACTCGGAGTTTAAGGTTGCCTGAAAAATGTAAAAAAACGAAAATAAATCAAATAATAATTGTACTTAGCTATTTGAGATTCAAAGCATTTTTGTAAAGTTAAATTACTGGGCATCCCTGTTCACCCTTTGTCCAGATACTGCTTTTAGGTTAATCTGAGGCATTCTTTTAAGTTATTCCACTGTTTTGAAATTAAATACACATTTTAAGTGAGTTAAGAAGCTGCTGCATGACCATTAGTATAATTTAGAAATTAAGCTCAGAGCAATAAGACACACTATCAAATCAATAATTTGCACCAATTTTATTTTCGGACAGCCAAATGAATATGTATTCAGCCTTTGTTTCAGTTTTTTTTTCCAGGTGGCACCACAACTCTTGTTGTTTCTTTGTAATATAATATTTAAATTTCTTAAAAGGTGAACTTGGATTTTCATTATTTAATTTTACACAACCTGAAAATTTTACAATAGTTGAAATTTTATTTTGGTTTACATTTAATTTTTATGATCTGATATAGCATGGCTCTTTAAGTTGGTAAAATCAGAGTTTAAATTATAAAATTTTAACTTTAGGTTGAATAAACACCTTAATTCACTGTAGCCTTTCAGTGTCCAGATGATAATTCTGAGGGCTTATAAAGCTAAAAATTGGGTTTTGATACCTGCAGTGGGCAAAACTCAAATAGCACATAGTGTCTGTTTGTATAACACTCGTGTGGAAAGAGCAGGGACTGTTAACAATGCCCTGTTAAAAAAAATCACCATATAACAAAAAAAATTAATAATTTGTTTCTCATTGAAAATTTTGTAAGGAACATTTTGGGCACTACTTGAAAATTAAAAAATATTAAGCTTTTAATAAAATGTGAAAATATTGGATTTACAAAATTCATTTATCACAGATAGTTGGCTTTGGAAGACCCCCCCCC
>NW_013667968.1:60626-68645 GCF_000517525.1 Limulus polyphemus | reverse complement strand
TACACTGCTAAATTAGGGACGGTTAGTGCAGATAGCCCTCGTGTGGCTTTGCACGAAATTCAAAAAAAAAAATCTTCACCAGTGATCAACAGCAAAGTGATTCTAGAAACAATTGTGAATGACATCTGATATGATCAATTCAACTTGTTATCACACAACTAACAGTGCAAAACCTTCAAATCACTGAGAAACGTCTATGCCATGGTACTAGAAGCTTCATTGTAGTGAAGGAACACTTGCAAGAACACAATATGACTGGTAGCATTGGAATCAAGCATTTGTTAAGTAGAACTTAAGTTTGGATACATCTCTGGGAACCCTTTCTTTATCATATGCAAGTAAATCTTATTTATTCCTTTCAGTTTAAGAGGCTGAACTATTTCTTCAACTTATCAGGCAAATACTCATAGTTGACATTGCCTGAAAAGAAAGTGGCCAAGGCCTTCAACATAAGAATTTTAAATGCATCTGGAGACACTAAAAAATCAGTGGATAACAAGAGCAGCAACATATTTTCAGAAAATCAAATTCTTAGAGCTCTCAGCATCAGATCCAATACTTTGTTAAAGAATGTGGCTCAGTAACAATCTTTGCCAGCTAATATGGATCCAATGGACAAAAAAAAACCTTTCTAGTGTAAGGTTCTGAGTAAGTAATGTCAATACTGCTTGCTGTATTTTTCAGCAGTTGCAAAATGCTGGTCAAAAGTTTCCTCATTTCTCATGCTTTCAAATCAGATCCAATACTTTGTTAAAGAATGTGGCTCAGTAACAATCTTTGCCAGCTAATATAGATCCAATGGACAAAAAAAAACCTTTCTAGTGTAAGGTTCTGAGTAAGTAATATCAATACTGCTTGCTGTATTTTTCAGCCGTTGCAAAATGCTGGTCAAAAGGCTCCTCATTTCTCATGCTTTCAAATTCTGAAACTAACACTTGAACTTGAGATGTTGCTATTGCAATGTCCTTATCCTCACACTGCTGATATTTGGATGATATTTAAATGAAAGATGAAAGACCATGTGTTTCAATATGATTTTGCAGTAGATTGAACGTTACATCTGACTTTTTATAAGAGCACATTACCATATCTAGTAAAGATTCACTGACATGTCTTATGATAAAAGAAAGTTGGTCTTGTTTGTTGGAATCAAATGTTGTGTTTCGGCATATAGTATAGTACGTTGCCTTTCTAAAATCATTTAAGAATAACATCATGAGCAATCTCAGCCTGGCATGAATTGAGATGAAGTTGGGGTTTAACCAGAGTATTCATGTGATTAACTTTGTTTTTGTTGATGTTCAACCACATATAAAATTATGTCAAAACTGTTGAAATTTACATTGAAAATTTAAACAATTCAACATGAGTGTGTTAAATGTCAAGAATAGCTGACGTTGACATTATGAAGTTTGTTTGACTTAAATGTGCCATGGTGTACTGCTAGGATTATCATTTTATATTTAATAAGGTTTAACTATGTTGAGATTTATCTTAGTAGAAAAAGCAATTCCAGGAAATTTATTATGCTTTGAATTCATTTACCCATCCCTTGTTGTTTGGAATGGTTACATTTGCACCTTCAACAAAAAACTGATCAAGTATTAGAAGATTAAGTGGACATAGAAATACACAAAAGATACATCTTTATATTAATTGGGTCAGAGATTTTGGGTCATAGATAAGGTTATATTTTTGGGTTGAGCTGTAACTAAATAATTGTGCAAAAGAAAAGCTGTACCCATTTTGAACTTTATGAAAAACTTGTAAGTGAAAGTTACAATAGTCATGAAGCTTTATGAAAAGCATTAGTATATTACATAGGGTAAGTTATATTATGTGTAAAATATCAGAAGCTCTAGACTAGATGTAATTTTTTATTTTCTGTAACTCATCAAATATACTTTTCTTTTTACTGTTCATTAATTGAAAAATATTTTAATAATTAAATGAGAAAGTTGTTTTCACAAATCTAGCACAGAACTTTAAATGATAGCTGCTGTTTTGGAATGTTTGCCACTAGTCTTATATAGTTGTTTAAAAATTGATGTAACTGTATAGTTCTTTTACAATATCCACTGTATTAAAAAATGTTAGACGAAACCACACACTTATTTTTCAATTTGTATTATTCAAGTGGCCATAAAGATATCAATAATTTTAGAAGGACTGAAAATTACAATTTTCATAAAAAATTAAGATAATTTTTCAAACATTTAATCTAGCTTGGTGATTTTTTGTGGTTTTATTTGGCTGCTATTTCTACACCTGTACTATATGTCTTACAGAAAATGTGGTAGATCAGTAATATCTGTGGTAAAAGATTTATAGATCTATGAACTGGTAGATAAATTCAAGTGCATGAGTAGTAGTATTCTTAAATATCATACACATATGTTGTATAAGTTTGTTTTCACTGTTTCATATATAGTATGTTCTATTTTACAGTGAAATTTATTTCTTATCGGGGGTTTCAAAAGATTGCAAAATTCTTATCATGTAAACAAGTACATCTTTATACATACAGTGTGTGTGTGTATGGATGTGACTGAGTAAAAGAAATAATTGAGTTTGGAAATTGTAAAAAATGTTAATAGTTGCACATGTTTTGAAAATTATAGATCTGTGTGTATACAGTTGTTGTAGGAATTATCTGTACTTTTGAGTGTATAATCATCTTTAAAAAAAATAGCATGTTTTTGGTGTAACACCTAACTGTGTATGTGTTCGTGAAATAAATGTAATTATACAAACTTTCTCTTGACCAAATGTCATTACTTCATATATGTATTCCTTATTTGTCAGAGTACAAGTGATAAGCATATATTTGTGTATAGTTATTTTTTTTTTTTTTTTGTATGATGTCAAGAATGATGTTTGTGAGTTGTGTATAGGTGATGACAAAAAAAAAAAAAAAGTAATGTGAAGGTTGTATTGGCAGTTGCAACCATGCCTGCTTTCTTTGTGAATTAAATGTTAAATGGTTTGGGGGGGTGATTGCAGACAAAGCATGTTATTGTTCCATAGTATATCTGTTCTGTGACAGCCTTGCATGTCGTCTAACATCTCTGGTGTCTCTTTGTTTTCTCACTGGCTGGACCAGCTGACTGGCATGCTTACTGGAATTCCTGGAGTACAGGTTGCTAGTTTTTTCTTTTTCGTCTTTACACTTTGTGCAGTATTGTAACTAATGGTGGAAATTCTGTGAAGATCTAACTAGTTGAGTTTTGCCTGTGAACTACTACAGTTTAGCTGCTTTTTTAACTAGGTATTTTGCTCTAGTTTGAATAGGCTAAGATGTGATTTTCAGCTATAAAGAGTATAACAAAAAGTTAAAATATTGTATTCCTTTTAAACATTTTGATTTGAAAAGACTTAGCAGTGGTGTGATCTTCACAGGAATGTCAGTAAGCTGGTTAAAACTTATTTGTCAGGTTCAGTTTCTAGTTTAAACTTGTGTAGTGTATGTATTTTTTAAACATCAGCTGTTTTAGAGTTGAGTAATATATGTTGTGATTAAAAAAGAAAAATAAATGTTCTGTATTGGAAGTTATTGAATACAAATGGATTTGTTAAGGATTTATCTTTTAAACCTAACAATTGTTATGTATCAGAGCTATAATGTAATGCAAACAGGGTAGCTAAAGATTGATAGAAGTAAATACTACAGGTCTGTTTGTGTCATTATATATATATATATATAGATGTATAGTTTAAAGAATTTATTTCATCAATTAACACTTGAACCTGAAATGAACAAAGAATATTGACATGAGAAAATTAAGAAAGATCAAATTACTAAAAGTAAGAAATTAAATACAAATGGGCTTTCAATGTTTAAAGATTTTGAAATGATAACTACAGACAAAAGAATTACAGTTCTTTGTTTTTGTATTCTTATCTTATTGTCTTTATGTCTAAATGATAGTCAACTTTGATTTGCAATGCTTATATCACAAACTTGTAGATAGGTAGTTTGGTTATAATTATACACAATTAGAAAATGTACAAAAGAAACAGGCAAGCTTTTATACTAACTGACAAAATGTCTTTTTTTTTTCAGGATTTCAATCTAACAGTCAATCTATATAACATATCAGCAATGTCACTAGTTCATGGTGTTAGGAAAACACATAGGTTCAAAAAATTAGTTTAAGAAAAAAATACAAAACCTTATTACTTGAGTTCACCTTTAAAAAGGGCTCTGTATTTTCGTCTAATAGTGTCCGTAAAATGGCCATTTGAGAAATGCAGGTTTTAAATGTCATTTTAATATCTCAGTAGCTCACTTGTGGCTTAGTGGTAAGCTTGAGGGCTTATAAGGCTAAAATTTGGTCTTTGAATCCTGTGATGGTCACAAATAATACCATCAGATTTTCCTTAATAAGTTATTTATATCCCTAGGATTAAGTTTTGTTGATACACGTATTTTGAAAAAAGTAATTAATTCTTACCAGTTTTAACTTGATCAAGTTTTCATTTTTTGATGTTTGTAAACCACATATAAAAACTTTCAACTCATCACAAGCAGGAAAAGCTGTGTTTAATCAAAAATCTTGTAAGTTTATTTATATTCGGTGTTTTTTTTCTGTACTTTCCTTTGAAGGCCAATACTCAACATAGTATGTCAATCATAATGTACACAAATAATAAAGTAATAGCCTTTTAAGTCATGATCATGTAAACTATTTAAATATACGAGACAAAAATTATCTAATGTAACTTACACAAATAGTAAAGTAGTAGAATTTTATGGCCTGTAAACTATTTAAATATATGAGACAAAAATTATCTAATGTAACTTACACAAATAGTAAAGTAATAGAATTTTATGGCCTGTAAACTATTTAAATATATGAGACAAAAATTATCTAATGTAACTTACACAAATAGTAAAGTAATAGAATTTTATGGCCTGTAAACTATTTAAGTACATAAGCCAAAGTTAGGAAATTATAAGATATGCTTTGATTTTAGAGGTTTCTGTGGATTTAGGATCCACCCAGTAGTGGGTATACAATTAATAAATGTATGCTGCTTTTCTGTGTTTGGCATTTGACTGATAGATTAATGAATAACTTACTCTGAATGAAAAAAGAAACACTGAAGTATTTTTATTGATATAGCTTTGGATTTGATATTGCATCAAGTATATTTACAATACACCTCATAATTTTATTTTCTTAAAAGAACTTCCCAAGAACCAAACTTGCTATCAAAATGCTAACCATTTTTTTATGAAATGGATGTAACTAATCTCGGTGCATAAAACAGAGGTACAACAAAAACCTTCTATATTAAAGTGATTAAGGAAACTTTAAACAATAAAAACTGTCAAATATGTGATTCGGTTCACGTGAAACTCAACGAGACTAACTTTTTATGGTAGTGGTATAACAGACTTTGAAATGAGGTATTTCTGTAACATCATCTATAGCATATATGTATATAAACTTTTAGGGAAAAGTTACAAGCACTAGGTAACTATAGTAATATATTTAATATCCAACTGTGTCCTGATACCATTTGAATTTACTTCCTGGTACTCATTACTTGTTTTTTTTTGTGCTACACCTGCTTGAGGACTTTAATATTGTACATAAGTCAGTGGAAACACATGCAAGTTCCATGTTCTTACAGAATTAACATTTATCTACGTATTTAGTTAAATGTTCTAATCAGAATTTATAACTTAAATAAAATTCTGTTTTTAACAATAATTTAAAATTACCTTTTTATAAGTTTTATTATTTTTGCATTCCTCATTAATCGGTAAATCAAAATGTATAACTTGATTGTTTTATTTTCAGTATCAAAGTAATTGAGTTTAACCTTGTCCAATTTAAAAAATGACCACTTGATAACTAAGATACATTTTTGAGATGTATAATTTTTACTTGTTTGTACATAACCTGAATAATTTACTTTTTAAAATAAATTAACAGTATGAATAAATAACTCTTGCTGTATTGAAATATTCAGTGGCTTGTCTAACATCTTGTATTAATAAATGAAGGTTACAATTAGCTTGAAATTATGTTATCTCAAGCTCTGTGCACTTCTAACTAATTTTTATGATACCAACATTGACAAGTTCTAACCAGCTTACTGTAGAGTACTTTAACTTAATTTATTTTGCTCAGTTTTGATTATTAAGATAATACATTATTATCTTAATATTATTAAAATATTAATCATTATTATTCTTTCTGTGTAGCCTTATATAAATGTGTTTAAGATATTAAAATGTTTGAGATAATCATTTTTATTTGCATACACATTACATGTATAATTTGCTCTTTTTTTTAATAAATTAACTTTATGGATAAGTAAAAAATAATTGTAGTTGTAATGAAACATTTAATGACTTGTCTTAACATTCTATGTTCGTGAATGAAGATTATAAACCCTTACATTTCAAATTCATGATCATTATGTAGTTTATCTTGGAAATATGTACTCATACATCAGAAGTACAAGAAAAATAATACAAACCAACAGCTTAAAAAGAAGTTAATGTACATTATGTATTTTCTGTCTGTATTTTTATATATGTGACATATTCATTTATTTTGTAATCTTTAGTATAATATATTTCTATTTTGTTTTCCCTCTAAGTCCTTTCTTTTCATTGACTTTGATCTGATTGTGAAATCTTACCAGGGTTCTTAAAAAGCAAACGAGAAAAGAGGAAGGAAAAGAAGAAAAAGAAGAAGGAAAGTCAATGCAGAATTGACGACCAGGCTGAAGCACCTGAAAAGTAAGCACAAGATACTGTGTGTGTCTTTGTAATAAATGGTATGGTCCAAGTTTATTTAGTAGCTTCTTTGAAATGAGAATTAGTATTTAGGACTCGGGTTTTACTTGTGCCTAACCTTAACTGTTTTATTGTAGTTAATAAACATTTTTTTTATTCTTCATAACAGTGATTATTATTACAGAAAATGATCTTTGAGGTGTTTAAAGTATTTTCTTAATGACCTTGTTGAAATTTTAGTATTATAACACCAAGAGAAAATTAATGAATTCACCTAATATTTATAAAACACCAATAAATAGCAATTGTAAACAATTGTATTCAAAATAAATTTGCATTTTTGTAATTAATGTAATTGCTGTAAAGCTCCTAGGTAAAGCAATATTTTGAAAGACTCCTTCATTCATAGATTATTTTATGTATAAATTAGTTTAGTATTTTAGGCAAAAGGATGTATGAACAATATTTTCAACTTAAAATAAATACATAAATATATCCACCTAGTCTGTGATATTGCTGTTTTGTGAATATTTGGATATTATTTCTGATAGATTAGCTCATTAGTGAATTTTCTTAAATATGCGATCTATGTTCATTGAACATACAAACAAGCACAAAGTGATTGGCCACTTTATTTGGACCTTCCATTCCCCTAAACACACTTGTGAAACACTACATTTATTTATGTGTGTAAAATTAGATGGTTATATGATGGTTGTTTTACATGTAGTCACATCAAAATCATAGTTAGTGTGCAAAACTGTGGGTAAGAGCAAGGTTCTCTCCAAATTTCACAAAGACATGATAGTACATTTCAGTTGGACATCTTTTTTTGACTGAATGTTCAAAAACATCTCTCATCAAAGTATATCTATAGTACAATCAAAAAGTCATATTCTACCAAAAACGAAAAACTTGTATATCAAAACAAAAAATGTATTAAATGAAATAGTCTCCATTCTTATCCACGATGCTTTTCCACCTTACAATCAGGTTGTTAATGCCCTGATTAATCAAATCACTTGACTTTGAAGCTAAAAACGTGTCGATGTCCTGTTTAACACCTTCCACATTTGCGTATGTTTTCCCATTAAGATGGTGTTGCAGGGAACAAAAAAGATGGTAATCTGATGCGCCATATCTGTAGAATATGGTTGTTAGGGGAGAGCTTCCCAACCCAACTCCATAATCTTGTGTGGATATGCATTGTAATGGAGAAGAAAAACACCTTTCCGATTGACGAGTGAAAGGCATTTCTGATG
>NW_013667968.1:55434-60616 GCF_000517525.1 Limulus polyphemus | reverse complement strand
AAATGAATTTCTCCTTTGATGTCCCACCAAATGCAAAGCATCACTTTCTATGGATGAAGTCCAGGTTTGGGTTGGAAGTATTTTTTCTAGGACTGAGTCATTGTTTTTGGCATTTAATATTTGCATAGAGAATCCATTTTTCATCACCAGTAACAATCTGTCCAAAAATGGTTTGCGCACATTATGCGCCAGAAGAGAAGAAGTAACATTCACACATTGGAAACGATGATCATCGAAGAGTTCATGATGCACCCCAACACCTTCTTTATGGAGTTTTCCCATATTCCTTAGATCTTTATGTGTTGTTTTATGAGAAACATGCAATTTCAGGGCCATTTCATGAGTGTGTTGCCTTGGGTCAAACTTATCAAGCTTCTTCAGAGCATATATATATCAATTCCAACATGTCAGCCCCTGCCATCACAGTTTTTAAGGCTAAAGTCACCTGAACGAAGTATGCTGGACAATCATTGACATTTACGATCGTTCAAAACATTTCCATAAACTTCTTTGATATTCTTTGTGGCTACAATGGCATTGTTTCCCTTCTTGTATTCAAACAGCATTACATGCTAAATGTGTGTCTCATTGTGTGCCATCAGTATAAGGGATTAGAGTATACTGAACTTTACACATTTCTTTTTTCATCTGTTTTTGTGTTTGAGATTGTATTTTCTTAAAGTGATTTAATTTAATTTAAAATGCCCAGTTTTTTTTATGTTATTTCAGTTCACTTACCCTTATTCTAGTTATGTATATGGGTCAACCTTTATCTCCAGACATTGCCCCACTTCCTCCTGAACCTGTAGAATGTAGGCAGGTTGATGAGGACTTTGATTGCCTGTTTCCACTTCCTGACTTGTCCGTGCCTTGTAATACCCTCTCTAAGAATTCTGTTAGGCCATCCACTGTTTTTTGGACTTTATTTCTCAGGTATGTGATGTTTTATCCCTTGCTCCTATATCTTATGACCAGTGTCCTTTGTTATTGCATGAACATACTTCCCAATTCTATTTGTTTCCTCTGTCCCCTGACATTCGGACTCATGCTGAACAATTTGCCTCTCAGTTGGGTGATGGTGTTAATATGTCTCCTCCCCCACAGGCTTTGGATCAGTTGGCCCCGCCGCATTTCATAGGCTGGACTGTCCATATCTCGACCAACAGTGTTGGGTTTGGTTTTACTATTTAGGGGGCAGGCCCCAAATCTCCTGTTAGTCTTATCCATGCCCAATTTCCTCACCTTCATCTTACTCTCACAACCCTCTTGTAGTAACTTTTCACAATCCATCTCCTGTCTGAGGTTCTTTATAAAAATCCTGAGGTGTTTTCTGGGGACATTCTCTCCCTCTTTACTTCCACCATACCTATCTTCTACTTCATCTGGATTGTTTCTTCCTCCCCAAAACCACGGCGGCTCATGAGGGTAACTTCTCCTTTTTGCCTATTTCCCTATCCTCTATTTCTCATCTCTACCCCTGTCCCGATCTGGATAGACTTCTATGTCCTGTGCATACCCTTTGTTGTTGTTATTGCCCGCACGACTTCCTTCCATGCTTCCTGTCACTTTATCCCTTGGCAACCCTCTTCTCCAGGAATCTCTCTCATTTTACACTCACCAATTGGGTTCATCATTTGACTCAGTTGACTTATTCCTCATTGTCCTCTTCCCACCATAATTTGTTCTGTATTACCTCTCATCAAATCCAACACTTCACCTTTTCCCTTGCTTCTCGTCTTCATCGGCCTTTGGAGGAAATCCTACAGTTGGGCATGTGGACCAACCCATTATTTACATCATATTGCAGTTTTGGATTCTTCAGGTTTTTGCCTTCCACCTGTAGCTATACTCCAATCTCTGGTGCTACTCTGACACTGGGTAAGTCTTAATTAATCATTTATTTTCTTTCAGGAGCCCAATTTTCATGCCTTCTTTACTTGGATCCTGCTATGTGGTGAGTTGTGCCTGGCCAGGTATTCTTTAACTCTAAATTCACACTATATGTCATGTTGAATAGTGCTTTCTTTTCATGGCTCCACACACTCACCTTTGAGATGGGGGGGTTTCACAAGATCGCTTATAGGTGAATAACCTCACGATATTTGCTTCATAAATTGGCCCATCCCAGACCGTACCACCCGTGTACTTCATGGGTAAAGCAGAAGGGGATAGCTGCCCATCTTTGCCATGGCTTGATTCAATAAATTGGTATGGTCTGCTTTTCAAAATAGGGTTTTGTGATCACCCATTGCACACTTATTCAGTTGTCAACATTTATCTGGGCTCTCCAATGCATTCTCACCCTCCTTTCTTATAATGAAGTATAGGAGTCCTTACCGCTTATCATTGCCAAGCCGCTGGTGTGGTTGACCATGGAGGCACCCTGCTGGATGGGTTCCACATAAGATGGAACCTATCAGTTCAGAGTAGGATAGTGTTGTTCTTCTAGTGTAGATGACATAATATCCTCCAATTTCCATTTATACATACAACGGAGTGAAATGTCAAAATGCAGTTCACCCCTTTGATTGGGAGTTTTCTTCTTATAATTGCATGGATGTCAGTACCCCACAGTCTGGTTTTGGATTTCGAGTGAACCAATCAACATAAGTCCTCTCACAGGTTTCAGGTTGTCTATCTTCCTCCCTTGATTCCTCCTTCTGTGTTGTGGGTCACAGTTGTGATACATGGGACTATTCCGATTCTATCCTTGGCTTTCCCTCATTTTCTCTTATTATGTGGATGCTATTGCCCTTTGGATGGTCCCGACCTATTTCATTGCAGGAGTTGATTGTATGTAACAGACTTCCTTTTGATACCGGATGTCACATTCCTGGATCAATACCTCAGAGCTCATCCTGTGTAATACCCAGGAATTAAAGTAGTTATGAATTTCTTGGTTATTGAGTTTGAGGTGAAGGTGGTATGATCCTCATCCTACCCTTGAGCAGATGTTGGTACCCCACGAGGAGGTTTTGGATGTAGTTGACTTGCCAAGTATGGTCTACTGCACACTAGCCAATCTACACCATGGAATACATCTCCATTTACCCACTTTTTTATTTTGGGATTGAGTTACTATATCTTTCTCTGGTCAGGATCACTTTTCTACCACTTTCTCTCCACCCTGATTTTTACACATTCCTCAACTGGGCAAAGAATACATCTGGATCAGGAGAGGTGTGGTTCTCCTCTCTAGATCTTCGGATCTGACTTTCATCTACAGGAGTTTCCTTCAGATTCTTTCAGGGAAGTACGTCTGTTCTTCTCTCACACCAGTCCCTCCTCTTAATCAATGTGGGATTCCAGCTAATCTTGTGAGTGGAGAGAATTACTGTTATAATTTTATTATATTGAAAATGTGTTTCCGATAGGTACTTCTGTCCACTCACACTTCCCACCCTTCCTCCCCACCAACATCCAGTGCTTCCATCATCTGCCAAACTTCGAAGTAATAGTTTGGTAGAGGCGCATAGAGGGAGTCACGTGAGTGTACTGTGATCCTATTGGTAGATAGGTGATGCATAATGATTTGCATGAGAGACATGTTGGAATCATTTGATTTCAATAGGGGGTGCGGAAGGCTTGTGACATGTGTAATAAAAAAGTTCACATATAAAGGGCAGCAATAAAGGAGAATAGCTAATCTTGTGAGAAGAGGGAAGTACCTATCAGAAATACAGTATAGGAAAATTATAACTACTGAACATGTCAGCTTCTTAGTCTAAGAGAGAAATGGCTCTAAAGTCGAAATTTATCAAAGCATGTGGATCTCATGACACGAAACAGCCATTTAAGTGGTTTTTGAATGGTTTCCTTTGTAATTAAAACTCAGTTAACATAAAAATTCAAATTATAACATAGAATATAATGTCAGTTTCATTTTCATACATTGATAATAAAGTGATTTAATTAAATTTTGAAGGTAATGCAGTACCATATTCAGAGAGGAATTTGAAAAATGACATTGGAGGGCCATAGGGTAAAATATTGGTTTTTGCTTTGTTTTGATGTGGAATCCAGTCTCTTTTCATCAACTTAGTCATATTAAATTTCCAGTTTTAACTCTGTGATACGTATCATGACTGTTTCTTCCATTATTTGCAGTTACGACCTACCCAAGACTTAAAACAGTGAACCTAGAAATATGAGCAGGGCATAACGATTTTATGTGTACTTTCAACACACTCTGTTGTCAATGGATTATTGGAAGGATATGATATTTGATGAATTATGTTTCAATTTTCCTTTACTGATGGTAATATGAAAATATGGGAAAAAACCTCAAGACACTTGTCTCTGCTTTCTTTGATCTAATAGTACAAACTGCTAAAGATAATGTAATGGTGTGAGAAAGTTCTTGTGGCAGTTGTTAGGTCCTTTGATTCCTTTAGAATGGCAAATAACCTCCACAGACTACCTGGATATTGCTTCCAATTATATCTACTCCACATTTGCTTTATCTTCACTATCATGGATGAAGGTTTTTCAAAGATAATAACATAACAATTTGAACCATGTTCAAAATGTTGGAAATTTGGATCTAACTGCATGACTGTGATTTGTATTACTTCTTTGGTGAAACAAGATACTTTCATCAGCTTCTGAAGTCTTTGTCATGCTGAAGTCCAGGCTTTTATTGTTGGGAAAACATAAAAGAGTAAACTCAACATTTGATGAGGGTCCTAATTAAGTGAGCAGTAAATGTGTGTGTGTGTTTGAGTCTGTGTGTCAAAATAGAATTTTTAAAATGTGTGTGAAACTAATAAGTTTACCTTTGTTTTTTCTTGTACAGAGATGATGAAGAAAATGCCAGAACAGTGAGTATTATTTGCTAAGTATACTGTGTAGGTACACTAAGATTTGTTGGTATTTTTTATCCACCAACTTTTTGGACAAAATGTGTTCAAAGCTTCATTGGCATATTTTATTTTGATTCATTCTTCTGGATTACATTGGTTTATTACTCTGGTCACTAACCCTATGTTAAGTTTTAGCAAAACACAAATTTTAGCAAAAAGTTTAAAAGAAAAATCATATTTTCTCTACTGTCTTGACCTTTAAGAAATAATTAATGACAATATTTAGTGTTTTTGTTCATAATCTTTGACAGCATATAGCATGTTTAAAAGTTCAATCATCAATGCAATTTAGAATGATTTAACTGATTTGATTGATAGAT
>NW_013667968.1:50968-54914 GCF_000517525.1 Limulus polyphemus | reverse complement strand
GAGTATTATTTGCTAAATATACTGTGGAGGTACACTAAGATTTGTTGGTATTTTTATCCACCAACTTTTTGGACAAAATGTATTCAAAGCTTCATTGGCATATTTTATTTTGATTCATTCTTCTGGATTACATTGGTTTATTACTCTGGTCACTAACCCTATGTTAAGTTTTAGCAAAACACAAATTTTTAGCAAAAGATAATCTTTCTAATATATTTTTTGTAACTTAAAATGTAAGAGACTAAAAGTTTAAAAGAAAAATAATATTTTCTCTACTGTCCTGACCTTTAAGAAATAATTAATGACAATATTTAGTGTTTTTGTTCATAATCTTTGACAGCATATAGCATGTTTAAAAGTTCAATCATCAATGTAATTTAGAATGATTTAACTGATTTGATGGATAGATTTAGAACTAAAGCTACAAAAAGAGTAATTTTTGGTGATTTTGCATGTCACTCCAAAATACTAGCATTGGCAATAGTTGTTAGGCTCAAAACAATAAGTATTAACTCAATATTCCCAGCTTGTTTTGCTACCAAACTAAGAGCACAAGGTTAAACAGAGAGAGATTTCAAAGGAAAAAACTCTGAAATTTAATATATTGTCAATTTTACATCAAGTTGATTTAGTGTTATTGTTAGACAAAGATGTAAGTAATAAAGAAACCACCAGATAGAATTTTTTTTTTTTGGGGGGGGGGGGTCATACCTCACAAATTGTTTTTATTAAAATCTGTAAGTTGGGTCCTTTAAAATGACAGTTTGGTTGTGTAAAGTTGTGTAATTTGTTTTTCCATTAGCCTGTGTGAACCACGATTTGAATATTAAGCTTTAATATAAGCAATTACCATAACTACCAATAAATGTGATATTTGCATTTTGGTGCCTGAGTTCCTGTTATCTTACCAACAGGGTTAAAAATGAAGATTTTCAAAGGTCAGGCAACAATATTCACACCATATCAGTTGTTATTCTAACAGATGGCTTATATGAATATTGTTCTGACCACTGCTATGTTTGTTGTATCCCCATAGACCTGATGAGCCATTGGGTACTAAGAAAATGCACCATCAGCAATGGATATTGCATACATGGTGTGGTTGAAATATTATTATACAATTATTATACACACTTTTTTAAAAGGACTGTGGGAAATCAAATGAATGTAATATTAGAAGCAATAAGCTTAATATCATTTTCATATATCAAATATTAATTGAATATTAAATTCTTGTTGTCATGACCATCTTAGTCTAAACAAAATTACTAATTTTCTTTTTCTTTACTTAATACTAAGTACTAAATGTAGGATATAATCTACTGCCATGTTCAGTGAAATCCTGTGTATAGTTTGTGAACATGTCATAAATGAATCGTCACGTCTAAGCAAAGTCCTGGGTTTTAGAGCAGCTATTTTGAGAGTCCTTAAATTTAAAAATAGGTTGTAGGCAACAGTTAGTTTTAAAAACACACCTTAATTGTACTTGTGGATAATATTTCTTAATTTATTTTTCATAACTAACTTTTTGGGGTAAATATTCTTTAGTTATTAACCCTTTCCCTACAGGTAACCCTTTTCTGCACTTGTCTCAACTTTTTTACAGAGTTACATTCAAAATTTAATTAAACTACTTATTATTAATGTATATGAGGAAACTTGTTGTCAAATGTAGTTAATAAATCAAATTTTAATATTATATAAATTTTAATCTCTTAATTTTATAAGGAAATGTTTTTAAAAAAATCCTCAACCTTCCCTAGTATGAGAAGTACAGAATTTAATGTAAATTACTCATTATAATATAGTTATTACTTAGGCAAAGCATAATTTTTATAGCCTTCAATCTTATTTGTTTACAGGGCCATAAACTAGATAATCAGACCAACTTCCGATGCCCACCTGTCACATCCTCTCTTTCACAAGTTGCCAATAGTTCTTTCTGATGTTTAATGCTATATTATTCATAACCAATAGAAAGCCGAGGTTTTATTCTGTAAAATGATGTATTATATTAAGTTGTTTTCTATTCAAATAATTGTCTTTTTTTGCTTCAAGTTTGAAACTTTTCCTTCAGGAAACACATCAATGAGTTTATCACAGTTAGAGAGCCAGAAAAATTATGATTGTTGGAGAACATTGTTTGCTTTTTCCATGGTATTATACTGTGTTCTAAGGTGTATTGTTTAAATAAATAAAAAATTAATTTGTGAAGTAATACCATTAATATAAAAACATAGGGTTAAGTTTCACTGACAGTTGACAGCAAAAAACCACGAGGACCAAGATAAGTACAATATTTCTTGTTTTTCATGTGTAATCTTTATTTATTATTATAAAAGTAACTAAAATATAAACATTTGAAACTTATTAAGTTAGATTGGGTAAAATAATGAAAGATAAAATAATAATAATTCTTCATGAGGTAAGCTCGAGAGCAGCTTACGTAATTCAATGAGGGAATGTGAGATGCATGTTTGCCAAATTATTAGTTAGACATGATTCAAAGATCAACAAGCAATAAAATTCAGTATGAATAGATGTATATTATTATGAGCTTTAGGACATTTAGTATAAACAGTTGTGTTTTTTTGTTTTACAGTTTGCAGTCATTCTAGAATGAAAAAAGGGTAATTTAGATTTATTTTCCAATTTTTTTTTTGGTGGTTACAAGTATGGTCAAATTGACTGATCCCGTATAGAGTTAGGGTAGAGAAAATAATGGATAAATATAAAATTTGTGTGAAAAAAATAATAATATTAGGAGGGGTTTAGCGATTACGCAAATGAAATTTGCCAATTTTCAGATGAAAAGTATTTTTAATTTTAACATGAAAATCACTTTACACTCATAGCAGTCAACACTTTGACTCCAGATATTCATGCAGGAATTTTTAGTAAAAATACTTAATTAAGAAACTTGATTTTTTCTGTACAAAAGACTTGTATTGTTTACTGATAATCTATAAAGTTTTGTCAAAATACGTATACATTATCAGGAGTTATACTATGACTAATCTCATGGTTACTTTGATGGTTACAAATGAGGTACAATGCACCTCTCCCACATAGGAAAGAGATAAGAATCAATTAATGCAGCTTATTTGGAATGTGTATCCACAAGTACAATTTAGGTGTGTTTTTAAATCTAGTTGTTACCTACAATATTTTGAAGGTGATATCTTCGAAGTGTTCTGTGTAGAGGTTACTAGGTACTGGTTATAGGAATGAGCTTAGAAGTCAGAAAACCTGGATACTTCCCGTGAAACCATTCAGATAGTTTATTTAAGCTGTAATCAAGAAGACCCAGGATTCAGTTCTGGCACTTACCACCACAAATATTCCTTCTTAGACTTTCATGAAATGTCAGCAGATAGCATCCAAAACTTAAGATATAAACTGAAAAAATAATTAATTAATAATTAGACATTAATGATCATACGAACTATTGACTATGACAAGATTTATGTTCGATCACCACAACCTTACTACAAGTATTTAATGTTTTATTAAAATTAAGTCATAAACAGTTAACCAAAGAAAAGGATACTGCCGTGTGTGTTTAAAAAATAGACATAATGATTAACAAATTGGGCTTTTAAGAGCTTTATATATTTACATTGTATATATAAAGTGCACATACGTTTAACAAATAAGATCAAGATATAATTGCCAGATTATAAAAAAGCAGCACTAATGATTGCATATTTAAGACTTTAACTGAATATATATCAGTAAGTGGACAGAGAATATTTCTATTCTTTGTGATAGAATTTAAAAAAATTCTTTTTTATGTCATATGTGAAAAAACACATTAGAAGGGTATAATTGTGTCAGAAGACCTTATTCACGACAAGTCACATGATATATTACTTTCTTTGATGCCCGGCATGGCCAGGTGGATAAGGCGCTCGACTCACAATCTGAGGGTCGCGGGTTCGATTCC
>NW_013667968.1:48691-50288 GCF_000517525.1 Limulus polyphemus | reverse complement strand
CTTTCTTTGACCTACAAGCATGTTTAGCCCTATTATTGTTTTACTATCTATCAATAATCCAAGCTTATTTATGATGCATGATTAGTTGTAGTTATATTATGTAAAGTAATTTTTGACCATTTAGGATTACTTAAGCAAAGCTTGTATTTATATTTGTTACAAAATTATTTATTTTTGTAGCTTACTGTGGAAGTAGATGATGAGGGATTTACTATAAGACCTCACAGTGAAGGAAAGGATATCCTTTTTTGTTGTTGTTTAAACTTTTCGATTGTGACTTGACATAGAGCTTAAGTCTTATTTTTAAACTTTGGGTAGATTGATTAAAGACTGAAATATATACAAATAAAGATAGGCATAATGACAGTGTTGACAAATCAACACTGTTCTGGTGAGATTGTAACAAATTCATTACATAAAATATTGAATATATAGTGAACAAAATTAACCAATGATCAATGAGAGTTACCAACCAGAAAGTTGGAGTGAAATTTTAAAAAATATAAAAATTTACCTATCGAAATAAAAGAAAATAAATTACATTTCTAACCTTTCAAACTTGATGTAAACACCTTTCTATTTAGTATGTCTTATTTTTCTAATGCTGTTAAAATGGGAATCTAGGTACTATCCCATTATCATCATTAAAGTAATGTGTGAAATACAGTTGATTAAAAGATACAGACAAAACCTTAACTTATCTTACATGAAAAAGAAGCTTTTTATTCCAGCTCGGATGCAGATTCAGGTACATCTGGTTTCTATATGTACGCCTGTACAAATAGTTTTTAATTTAAGCATCATTTATTTGCCCAAGCTATAAATATACTTAAACAAAATTAAATCATATTTCAATAAAATGTTGTTTTTTTCAGTGCATTAATATCTTTCATGTAGTTTTATTGCAGCTAGTTGGATAGAAAATACCAGTGGGGTATACACCCATTGTTATTAAAGTACTCTTTAATTTTGTTTATAACCCATGTTAACTAAGGACTACTGAGGATTATAATTTTCTTTTGAAATTTGTACTGTGTCTGGCATATATATATACGTCATAAGTACTTTTAACAAACCTTATAATTAGAGACTTGCATAATTCAAGTGTAGGATATAATGTAATAAACAAAACTTTACAAAATGTTTAATTTTTTTTGTACAAATTGATTACTTGGTGACTGATGTAACATGTAGTCAATTCATCTGTTTTTTTTGTAATCACCAGTTCAAAGTGTACATTTAAATTCTCTTGTCAGATTGTAATAATAAAGGTTTTTAAAAAGCCTTTGTGAACAGCTTTTTGACCATGTATTATTTATTAATTCTGATTAAAGCAAGCTACTTACATAATCAAAACTAGCAAGTAATGCATTACTTACCAAGTTATTTGCTAGTTTTGATTATGTAATGCACACTCCTGGTTGGACCGGTATACTGGGTTGGCTGCATTACTTACCAAGCCAACCCAGTTTACCAGTCCAACCAGGAGTGTGCATTACATAATCAAAACTAGCAAATAACTTGGTAAGTAATGCAGCCAACCCAGTTTACTAGTCCAACCAGGAGTGTGCATTACATAATCAAAACTAGCAAATAA